>NW_027513360.1:301312-602624 GCF_048772815.1 Callospermophilus lateralis | reverse complement strand
GAAACTCTAAGCACGAAGTGTGAATCTGGAGGTATAGCGATACCAGAGTTCAAACTGTACTACAAAGCAATAGTAACAAAAACAGCATGGTGCTGGTACCGAAAAAGGCAGGTGGACCAATGGAACAGAATAGTGGACCCAGGAACCAATCCATAAAATTACACCTTTCTTATATTTAATAAAAGGGCTAAAAGCATGCAATGGAGGAAGGATAGCATCTTCAACAAATGGTGCTGGGAAAATTGGAAATCCATATGCAACAAAATGAAACTGAATCCCTTTCTCTCGCCATGCACAAAATTTAACTCAAAATGGATCAAGGAGCTAGATATAAAATCAGAGACACTGCGTTTCATAGAAGAAAAAGTTGGCTACGATCTACATACTGTGGGTTCGGGCTCCAAATTCCTTAATAGGAAGCCCATAGCCTAAGAGTTATTAACAAGAATAAAATAAATGAGACTTACTTACACTAAAATGTTTTTTTTTCTCTGCAAGAGAAACAATAAGAGAGGTAAATAGAGAGCCTACATCCTGGGAACAAATTTTTACCACTCACACTTCAGATAGAGCCCTAATTTCCATAATATACAAATAATTCAGAAAATTAAACAATAAGATAACAAATAACCTAAACAACAAATGGGCCAAGGACCTGAAAAGACACTTCACAGAGGAGGACATACAATCAATCAACAAGTACATGAAAAAATGCTCACCATATCTAGCAGTCAGAGAAATGCAAATCAAACCCAACCTAAGATACCATCTCACTCCAGTATGATTGGCAGCCATTATGAAGTCAAACAACAACAAGTGTTGACGAGGATGTGGGAAAAAGGGGACACTTGTACACTGCTGGTGGGACTGCAAATTGGTGAGGCCAACATGGAAAGCAGTATGGAGATTCCTGGGAAAGCTAGGAATGGATCCACCATTTGAACCAGCTATCGCATTTCTCAGACTATTCCCTGAGGATCTTAAAAGAGTGTACTATAGGGATACTGCACATCAATGATCATAGTGGCACAACTCACAATAGCTAGACTGTGGAACTAACCTAGATGCAATTCAATAGATGAATGAATAAAAAAATGTGGCATCTATACATGATGGATTATTATGCAGCACTAAAAAATGACAAAATCATAGAATTTGCAGGGAAATGGATGGCATTAGAGCAGATTATGCTAAGAGAAGCTAGCCAATCCTTAAAAAAACAAATGCCAAATGTCTATTTTGATAAAAAGAGAGCAACTAAGAATAGAACAGGAAGGAAGAGCATGAGGAAAAGATTAATATTAAACAAACACGAGTGGGAGAAAGTGAGAGAGAAGGGAAAGCATATGGAAATGGTAGGAGACCCTCAATGTTACACAAAATTACATATAAGAGGTTGTGAGGGGAAAGTCGGGGACAAGAGTGAGAAGTGAAGAACAGCAGATGAGGAAGAGTGGGAAGATGGGAGGGGAGGGGAGGAGGGATAGTAGGGGATAGTAAAGGTAGCAGAATACAACAGTCACTAATATGACATTATGTAAAAATGTGAATGTGTAACTGATGTGATTCTGCAATTCGTATTTGGGGAAAATTGGGAGTTCATAACCCATTTGAGTCAAATGTATGAAAGATGATATATCATGAGCTTTGTAATGTTTTGAAAAACCAATAAAAATAAATAAACAAAGGTTTAAAATTGAGTGGGAAGAAATCAGCTAAAAAAGGTTTGAGATGCATTCATTTTGCTAAGCAGAAAGTTTGTTTTGAGTAGTTGTAAATATCACAAATTCATTTTACCAGAAAACTGGCTTTTGAAAATGCACATAAATTGAGATTAAAGGATAATCCACCTACCTTCATGAAAATTTCATATCATTTCCTATATTTTTCATATTTCATTTTTTTCGTGAATATTTTGTCATGGACCAGGTCTAGTCTTAAGCTATTCTTCCAGAATACTACCTCATCTGACAAGTTTGTACAATGTGTTGGATTGTTCTTTTCATCTTTTATTTAACAGTTTCTACCTGATAATGTGTATTTTTCCTTATCTTTATTTGGACATACATACCCAACTATATCTTTGCATTTTATGTTTTACTGGGGAAGAGACTCATCAAAAGCTCTTTATTATATGTATCAACAATCAAACATTTAGAGCATGCAATTATTCTTCCTTTTGCATGAAAATATCTTTGTACCATCTTTCTTATAAAGATGTAGAATTATTAGTACTGTCCCTGCTGTAATAAGTAACTACTTACAAGAAGAATTAAACAATTGACTTTATATGAATTATGAATATGAAAATTAATAAAATAAGTATTTGGCAATAAATATGCAATTGATAGAAATTGAAATCACGAGAAAGCTATTTAAAATGTCAGTGCATATGGTCCTTAAATAATAGGTTGTTCAAAAAAATTTTCTCTAATTCATAAGACTTAATATGCCATATTACATCTTAATGTGATATAAAACCTTAAATGATAAGTATTGATAAATTAGAATGATACCTGTTTACTTAAATATGTTTATTTGATTTTCACTGTAAGTTGTTAATTCTGGAAGACTTGAAAATTAAGAAAGACTTGGTCTATATTATTTCTAACAGGCTAATCAATGTACTTTTAAATATATATGTATATATATAACATATGTAATACATATGCATGAATATAGATACATATGTATTATTAATGTATTGTTATATATCTATCAGGTGATTATAATTTTTAAATTTTCTCAAGAAAAAAGAATGACTATAAAAAACATTCTTAAATGTAAATTTTATAGCATATTACTGTTTTTAATGACATGAGAGAAAAATACATATGGAGGGAAAATGAAAAAGGAAGAGAGAGAAGGGGGAAAATGAGGAAGAAAGTGAGTAAAGAAGAGGGAGAGGAGTGTTTGATGATAAGATAAAAGTGGAGGGTCTTGGTGTGTGGCTCAGTGGTAACAGCACCACATATAAATAAATGAAATGAATGTCTATCAACAACTGAAAAAATAAAAAAATAATTAAAAAGTAGAAATATTACCAAAATTCCAAGTTTTTATGAATGCTAAATAAAAAAAAATTATTACATAGCCTTATGTAATTTCTAGACTCCCCAAAATAGTCATTTAATGTTAGATAATTAGTGGTATAACTAAAAATCCATTCGTCTTTCCTTGACATTCTGTGGCATGCTAGGGCTAAAATAAATTGTTTTATAACACCAAAAAAATTCTTATATGTCTACAGTAACTGACCCAGTTTAGCATCAATGCAAGAAGATTCCTATGGGATATAATTTTATTTTGACGTTCATTTTTATTCAACACTGGTACATTACTATTTCTCCAGTTTATGCACATCATAGGATGTATATTTCATCCACAATTTATCAAATTTATACGCATTTGTTTTACTGTTGATCACTTCTTGCTTGAGAACACATGTATTCCTCCACGTTTCTGGACAGCTCTTTTCATGAGACTTTTTTCCAAACACATTGTTTTCGATTTCCATTATCATTTTTGAAGCAAAAATCACACACCCGTCATGATAAACCATAACCCTAATATTACCATTAGATGTAAAACTGGTGGGAATGAATGATTGTATATCAATATAAGATTTCTTGTATACTTTCAGATATCAATTCAATCCATTATTTAAAGTGGAATCAGTTATATTATTTATTCACAGTATGGTCTATTCATGCATTATCTCTATATTGATAGACACAGGGTACACCTCTGTGTACCCCCCAAAATAATTTGTATATCTTCAAAATATTGCTCCCAGAAATGGTGGAAGAAATACTCATGTCAACTAATCTACATATACATTTTATCACAGTAATATTCTGGACACAAAATGCAAAGGTCAAACTTATGATTGTACCAAAGCCTAAATGGAAAGTGAACATGGATTACTAAAAACATCCATGTCTTGGATGCCTAATGCTCTCAAATGTCAATCCTATTGGTGAGTACATATTTGTTTCTTCCCAAGATTATATATTCAACTTCAACCATGTTGAAAATGTCTAATACTATCACTCACTTTATATTTTGCCTGATTTCCTAATGTCTCTATTGATATCTCTTTTTTCTACATATTTTCCCCAGTTCATCATAGTGACTGATTGTTCACATGTGCTGACCTTTAAATTCACTCTTTATCCGAAACCCTACTGCTAAAGAACTTTTGGTCCAAATACTATACTCACTCTTTTTTCTAACCCTACCGACTATCTTCCTAATACTACCGACTATCCCTTTTTGACTGGATGATCTCTTCGACAATCAATCATCCAAGGTACAAGGTCCTATGCCATTGTATATTGATTTATCTGAGACATCTGTGCAGAACATAATTCAAAGCTAAGTATACCAATCAAGGGCCCAATGCCTTTCTGGTCTTGAAATCTTTCCTAGATTTCTGTTTTCATAATTATATTTCAACTGTATATTCTTATAAATATTGCAGGTTCCCAATACCATTATTCATCCAGCAGAATGATTCCTAACACAAATCGAACATGTTATTAATCCTAACTATACACTGTTCCCTCAATCCAACTTTACAGAAGAGCAGGGACAGAGTTGGTCTTACAATACAGGGATGTAGGGGATCTTCCACCTGTTGACAACCTCAAAGGTCCATGCTGATATGATCCCTGGAGAAGATGTAGGCAGCTATGAAAGCCCTGAGCAATCAAAAGTCATCTTCCATGGCAAACAACCCGGTCAGATTAAAAGCATGTGTCTGAATCATCCTCTCTCTTCTTAATGTAGGGAAGATTGACCAAACTAGGCCTGTGTGGAGAGCTGTTCCCAGGTGCCTATGGTTTCTATATCATTCGAACTTGTGAAAGTGTCACAGGAAGTAGGGGAATCCTCCATATTATGAGACCCTAGGAAGCAAATGTTAGCACAAAGTGGTTGCAAAGGCAGTGACTTCATTTAGCTCCTGAAGGAAGTGACCTCACCTCACATCCTTGTTGATGGAACTCTCCGAATTTGGGTTCCAGAAAGCCAGGCATCCAGACCCAGTCCAAGCCCCAGTCACAGTGGTCTCACTTGTTTGGATTTACCAAGAACAGAGTCAGTCTTTTGTGGTACCTAGTGATGTGAGCATGGCCAAATGCCAGGAAAGTTCTGAAGAGGGTCCCTTCCGGAGAAAAAATGTAGAGGTGCACTGCTGGCTCCTGACAACTTCACAGAGTTGACCAAGGAGACCAGATCTGAGACAGAACAGGCCATTTCTGTGGAACATAGTATGGCCCTCCAGTGAGAGGACACTCTGGATAGTTCCAGACCTACTTGGGGGAAGGAGGTGCCTTTGTGGGTGTTTGAGTGGGTTTGTGGTTTTTTCTCATGTTCTGAGAATAGTTAGGAAAGGGGGTTTGTTTGGTTTGGAGTGGACTGTTTCCAGTTAGTCCTTTGACAAGGGGAGTGTTTCTATGTCTGTGTATCCCACTGTGTCCATTGTTGTAGACATTAGAAAAGAGAATGCCTCAATGGGTGTGTCCTGTCAAGGAGAAAACTTCCAAAAATTCATCCTGCCCAATTTATAAATGGACTGTGGCTTGCCTTATCAATGGGCAACACCTACTATTTTCTTACATTCCTGTATTCTTCCTGAATTCTGGCCACTCTCCAGAATAGGCTCATGGTTTTGTGTACAAGATATGTACCACTTCCAAGCTCTGTGACATGGCCTTGTACTGGATAGCTGAAGGGAATGGCAAGCATCTCAGAAAACTCTGATATCAGTGTGACCTGTAAAGTCTCAGTGGAGAAACCCTGCTTTGGGACTTTTGATTACCTATTGTTATGTTGCCCTGAATATCAGGAACGTCTTTTCCTCAAGCTACTCCTTTGTGAAGCCTGAACAAAACAGTTTTCACATGGAAATGAATGGGCATTACCTTTGTGTTTTACAATAAAACCTTCACAGATTTGGCTCTCATTAACTTAAAAATACATTATATTGTATCTCAGTGTAAAAAGTAACATGGAACTGTACATATCTTATTTATAACAAGTCCAATTATAGAACACAAATAATATACATAAATTTCCAACATGTTTTTCTTTTAAGCCTAGAATTACCATACAACCTTAGAACACCAGCTTTATACAATGCTCTTTTGAAGCTTCTACATTACAGACTTGTATACCTGAAAGATATGAACACATTAACACCACAATTACATTGATGTTTTTGTATTAACCAAGTTTAGCTTTTTAAAGAAATAACATGGCACAATTTTATAAAAACAGTACTTGTTGAACCAGCTGTTTAATTTTTTAAGATTACTTGCTTAAACTTACACATATAACGAACTTACACAAACCTTTCTTTATTATTTACTTAAACCATTTTAAGTATTTAATCATGTAGACTCTCTCATCCACAAACACATTTTCCCTCTATTAAGTCTATATCTAGAACCTTTTAGTTTCTCTTTTCCATCTGTGAACCTCTTTCTGTTCACATTTTGGAACAATACTTGTAAATTTCTGAATTCATGCAGATTATTTTATAGACATCAAGATTTTATTAGGGCCTTTTTGAACACCTAGAAACCTTATAGGCCTAATTTTAAAGACATTTTTAATTTTATCTGTTTACCCAATTTGAATTGAACCATTTGAACCACGTGAATCAAAGATATTTGGATCCATTTTTAAATTTTTCAAAAGCGCTCCTCATCTGTCAATTGTCATGTCACTGCATGATATATGGGAATACATACATATAGACATACCGACATACAACATGTAACACAAGTGTAACACATAACACAATAGTGAAGGCCTTGTAGCTTTTTCAGGTGAAATCTCCATTGCAATGTTTAAAAACTCCACAGTTGTGCAAAAATAGAACTGATCACAAAACATTAACCCATCTGCAGAATCAAGATCATGAGCTAAAAAAAAAAAAAAATTACAGAATCTAAAAAAAAGCAAGAGTATCAAAAAAAGATGACTGGCCAGTAATTAGTAAATACCATATAATGTACTTTTGGTTGGGTCTAGTTTGAGTTCAGGTAAAAAGACACTTTTCCTCTTTTTTGTCTGTCTCCCGCTGAGTGCTGCAGGCTTCCTTTATTTGCATATAATCTTAAGTCCTGGCTGAGGTCTGGAGAAAAGAAAGACTGGAATTCGGAGCAGAAACCTCATGCCTAAAGCATTTTAGCAATAAGTCATAATTTCCAGGTTTGAATGTTGAAAATTATGATGCAAGTTTAAGATGTAATTCTCAAAATTTTATATCTTTAGATTTTTCTACACTAGAAACTCTTGCTCACACAAAACTGAAAATATGATCATTATTTGATAAAATAGAAGCCACCATCAGAAGAAGTTTCTATAGATTCCTTAAGCCACTTTCTTTGTTATAAAGTTTCTAAAGTAGTATTAGGTTACATTAAATTGGCTGAAAAATTTTTAAAAACAACCACAGACTACCATGTGTATTCGAAATTAAGCTTTAAAAATTTCCAAGACTATTGCTAATTAGTGTCATTTCACAAAGCTAGAGCAACGTTTTAATTTAGCACCTTTTTAAAAAAATCTTCCACACTGACGGGAACAGATACCGTATCATAATTTAGTATCTTTGCCCAAGATAATGCACTGGTATATCTAGTGAAATTTTCTCTGGCTACCTAGTTCAAAATTAAATCTCTTCAATTTTTTCATCCTAAGTATTTACGTTTTCTAGCATGAACTATCTGAAATCAAACTAAACAATTGTTTAAACCCAACTTTTAACTGTAAGTTAGTGCAATGCTTTAGAAACACATTTAGAAACCAGATTGTTACAATAAAAATAATCATTCTTAGATACACATTCAGCCAAGATCATCCCCATAAAACAATTTGTAATATCAATGTCCCTTTTGTTAAGTAAACACAGGTGGAGTAATCTTTAAAGTGCAGGTAAAGGATAAGGGAGTTCCCCACAGCAAAATGGCTCTGGCAGCTGCTTGGAGTCCCTTAGCCTCACCTTTTACTTAAAGGATTAGTTCCTCTGGTTTTGTTTGACCCTAGGCAAAAAGCATTTTCTATAACTCCCAACTTTTCAGTAGTAAGCTCCCAAAAAGTTCATCCTCTGCTTGCAGATGTTTGGAGTACTAGGCTTCCTCAAGAGGGCAGAGTGGGGACTTTTTAAAAGTCCAATCTGGGGTGTCAAAATTTATGACTGAAGGCTTGGTTCCCATCCCCAAAGCCAATTAATGACAATTTATTAATGAGGACAGGGTTTTGAGAAAAGTTTAAGGGAGATAAAAAAGTTTTTAGACCTCAGGAAATTCCTTCTGAAGTGAGCGTGCTCAATCCAACTACGGGAAGAAAAGAAAACACTGCTTCCCTAATCTTGCTTACCAAAGGGGAATAAGGTTTATCAAAGTTCTTTAAAACACAGCTAAGAGAGGTGTAAAAGGTGAGAACAGAAAATCTGGCGGTTCTATTGACTTTTGATCCCTCACAGGAGAAGCATTAGGTTAAAATTTAGCTAAAGTTACTTCCACACATCTAAGGCAGGTTGGAACTCAAGACTCTGCATCGGTCCAAACAATGCCATCACATTTAACAGATACACAGACAAAAAGACACACAAAGACCATTATGCAGCTCCCGTTTGTTCACAACCCCAAGATCTACAATCTTGTGACTCAGGGAGAATGGAGGGAAGAGGGGGAGGAGCAGAAGGTTTGAGTGATAGGATTGTGGGCAAAGGGGTCAGAGTGGAGGCGGGGACAAGGAAAGGCTTCAGGGACAGAGGCATGGAATGGCTTTGTCCCATAATGAGAGTTACTCAAACAGAGACAAGGACAACACAAACGTGACACAAACACGGACACACAGTTAACATTTAACACGAGTTCATAAGTAAAGATTAGAACCTAGTAACTGGCAAAACCTTATGGGTAAGACCACTAAGACAGACAGTGAATTCAACCTGAGAGAAAAAAGTAGCCGGCAAGACCTGACGGGTTGGCAGCAGAGTAGGCTAGTGAGGGGACATTCGTCCCTCCCCGAATCCTCCAAGGCATCCCTTGCAAGGAGGTGGCCTGTAGCTTCAGGTCACGTCTGTCCACCACCACCAGGGGGAACTTACGCTCACTGCTGGTAGCCACTCGGTCAACCCAAACCGAAAACCAAAAATCCAAACCTGAACAAAAAGCTCTGAGTGATCGCAAGGAAAAAAGGAAAGAGGCGCCTTACTTTCCCCCAGAGGGGTCCGTTGGGGTCTTCTTGTTCGGCGCTGCGCGATTCCCAGCCAACGCACCAAATGTAACGGTTCGGCGAACACCGGAGGATGAGACCACCAAGAGACCACGCATGGCTCATGAAACAGCAAACGGGGTTTATTGAGGATCCAATCCAGCATGCTGGGGCCCCGGGCTCACTCAAGAAGGGAGAGCAGCACAAAGCCCTGAGCATAGGTTGAGCAGTGCTTAAGTACACTTTTTGGGGAGGGCGGGACTTTACATACATCACAGTCTCCTTTAAGAAATCATCATACACCACAGGAAAATCAAACAACAATTCCTAAACATGATTAGTTCATTCATTGGCGTGAACAGTTCCGGCGGGGGGGATAGGACAGTTCTAAAGTGGGGTACACATTCAAACTGATTGGTTTAGGCCCTGCGATGCCTACGTGCAAGGCCACACAGGGTCCTAGGCTATTAAACAACCAGTCAGTCAGGGGGAATATTTACTGGGCAGTCTGGGAATTGTCCTACAAGCTACAGGAATTTCAGGTTTTGTGTGTAGCATAGGAACTTAACAATACCTGGTCCTTTACATTTTAACTCAGGCCTTGCAGCTTAGAAATTTTACAACACCCAGTCTTTTACACTTTAACTTTTAGTCTGGGAATTGTCCTACAAGCTACAGGAATTTCAGGTTTTGTGTGTAGCATAGGAACTTAACAATACCTGGTCCTTTACATTTTAACTCAGGCCTTGCAGCTTAGAAATTTTACAACACCCAGTCTTTTACACTTTAACTTTTACACTTTAACTTTAACTTCAATTTCTTTTACCCTTACATTCCAACTCCTTTTTCTGACTACTTTTAGTCATAAAAATAATGAATCACAATTATTGAAGGGTTTCACATTTCATGAGTTGTTTTGTGTTCTCTGGAATCGTTTTCTGCATGGCCTCCATTTTAGATTTTACTCGGTATTAGACCCCGATTTATCTAACTACACTAACTACCTAACTTTAAATCTGGCTTTATTCCCCCCTCTAATTTGGGAACTCCTTACTGCTGTAAGGAAGTGGGGCGAAGAGGATCTTTCTGGCTTCTTTAGGCTGAAAAGGGACGGTGTGGGGCAAGCAGTTTGGAGTCCCCCTTTAAAATCAGGTTTATCGAGTGGTCCATGATAAAAAGTGTGATTGAGAAGTAATAGGCTGAGTGATGGGTGGTCTATAAGAGAAACAAGAATTCATTAGTTTGTGAATCTGATTGATTCAGCAATAAATGCCATAGCACAGGAATATGCCAATGAGTATGATGGCAAAGACAAAGACTATCAATGTTTTTTATCTGGAAGTACCAAGAACCAGGTGATAAGATATTCTTTCCATGACAATGTTACTAAGGACATGGCTTCTACTTGAGCATGTAAATCTTTAAGGATATTTGTCACCTTGCCATTAATGTCAGGAATGTAAACACAACAATTAACATTTAGGTTTACAGATGTCCTTTCCCTTATATATAGTCTAATAATTTAATGCCATATGATCTTGTAAATTTTTTTTACTAGTATGACCTGTGTCTAATAGAGAAACGTTTGATTCTGTTACTTAGGGCTGGATAACCATACTAGCAAACACCAAGCCTACCTGTGTAGGTTAGGAATATCTGTAGGCCTTAAACTAAAAACTACTCAGGCAGTTCCTTTTAATAGTTATCAGGCATTCCTGTCTGAGAATCTCTTTTGTAGCCTCCAGTTTACTTATTTATGGAAATTACGTTTAACTATTATTATCATTTAAAAGACCCAGGAACACCTGTGCTTTGGCTTTCACTGACTTTGCTAAGTGTTTAAGATGAAGCAAGTCAAACTGACTTTTGTTTCTATCTATTTTTAACAGTCAGCTGAGTTTCCCTGGGAGACCTCAGGGAATATACAGCAGTTTCTCAGTTCCGCTAGTGTTATTTGCATTAGGATGGGTCCAGGCCTTGCCTGACCATGTAGCTTCCCTCAGAAGCATCAGGGATGTCTCCCTTTTCTGATGACCCTCCTCTTCATAGCAAATGCACTAATTGGCTTTCTGTCCTCCAATGGTCTTATTAATCTCCCTGTTCGGGAGGTTATGTGGCCTAGAGTTTCAAAGCTCTTTGGAGAAGTTCCCTATTCTCTGATTCAGTCTGACTCAGAGGGCAAGAGTCAAATATTGGTTTTCTTGGCCCTTTTAATATAACTTTAATTTTAAAAACTTAAACTTATACTTCCAGCAAATAAGTTAACAGCCTTATGCTAAGAGCACTGGGCTTTAATGTCTATCTCTCTATCCTGTAGGTGATAACTCCTTATCTTAAGTTTACCCAGGTTGTGAATTCTTAAAGCAGTACCTCTTTAAAACATTAACAGGCGATCCTTATATTATCTATAAGCAAACTACAAAGAAAATTAACTAGGGTAAAGACATATTTACTTTATATAAGAGCTACCTTGAATTCTGGCTAGGATATACATCATAATCCCCTGTTTGAGATCCTATTTGGACACAACTTTAAATGTACTGAAATCTGGCCTACTTCTTTCATAGTCTCTTTCACAGGAGGTGGGACATAGAGCCTTATCTCAAGTAAGGCGGGGCTCTTCATTAATCTTAAATACTATAGTTCTGAAGCTGATCTTTGCTTTTTAGATATCATTTTACAAAGCCTATATAAATTGTTGATCAAGTTTACATGGATATTAACTAACACAACATAATATCACATCTAAATCATGAATTAGAGAAAGGCTGAAAGTTTTAACACTTTGTAGAAAAGTAGCAAAGTGTTTTTGTGTTTTAAAATAAAACCTTCACACGGATTAGGCTCTCATTAACTTAAAAATACATTTAAATTGTATCTAAGTGTAAAAAGTAATATGTAACTGTACATATCTTTTTGATAACAAGTCCAATAAGACAACACAAATGATACACATAAATCTCCAACATGTTTTTCTTTTAAGCCTAGAATTACCATACAACCTTAGAACACCTGCTTGATACAATGCTCTTTTGAAGCTTCTACCTTACAGACTTGTATACCTGGAAGATATAAACACATTAACACCACAATTACATTGATGTTTTTGTATTAACCAAGTTTAGCTTTTTAAAGAAATAACATGGCACAATTTTATAAAAACAGTACTTGTTTAACCAGCTGTTTAATTTTTTAAGATTACTTGCTCAAAACATACACATATAACCAACTTACACAAACCTTTTTATTATTTACTTAAAGCCTTTTAATTACTTAATCATATAGACTCTCTTATTGAGAAACACATTTTCCCTCTATTAAATCTATATCTAGAACCTTTTAGATTCTCTTTTCCATCTGTGAACCTCTTTCTGTTCACATTTTGAAAAAATACTTGTAAATTTCTGAATTTAAGCAGATTATTTTATAGACATCAACATTATATTAGGGCCTTTTTGAACACCTAGAAAACTTATAGGCCTAATTTTAATTAATTATTTTTTAATTAATTATTTTAATTTTTAATTAATTTTTAATTAATTATTTTAATTAATTATTTAATTAATTTAATTATTTTAATTAATTATATTAATTAATAATTTTTTATCTGTTTACCCAATGTGAATTGAACCATTTGAATCACGTGAATTCAAGATATTTATATCCATTTTAAAATATTTTATGAGCGCTCCTCATCTGTCAATTGTCATATCACTGCATGATATATGGACATACACACATACAGACATACCGACATACAACACGTAACACAAGTGTAACACATAACACAATAGTGAAGGCCTTGTAGCTTTTTCACGTGAAATCTCCATTGCAATGTTTAAAAACTCCACAGTTGATCAAAAATAGAACTGATCAAAAAATATTAACCCATCTGCAGGATCAAGATGATGAGCTAAAAAAAAATACAGAATCTAAGAAAAAGCAAGAGTCCCAAAAAAGATGACGGGCCAGTAATTAGTAAATACCATATAATGTACTTTTTGTTTGGGTCTAGTTTGAGTTCAGGTAAAAAGACACTTTTACTACTTTTTATCTGTCTCCTGCTGAGTGCTGCAGGCTTCTTTTATTTGCATATCAACTTAAGTCCTGGCTGAGGACTTGAAAACTGTAAAGGCTGGAGTTCTGAGCAGAAACCTCATTCCTAAGGCATTTTAGCTATAAGTCATAATTTCCAGGTTTGAATGTTGAAAATTATGATGCATGTTTAAGATGTAATTCTCAAAATTTTATATCTTTAGATTTTTCTACACTAGAAAATCTTGCTCACACAAAACTGAAAATACGATCATTTTTTGATAATATTAAAGCCACCATCAGAAGAAGTTTCTCTAGGATCATTAAGCCACTTTCTTTGTTCTGAAGTTTCTAAAGTAGTAGTAAGTTACATTAAATTTCTTGAAAAAATTTTAAAAACAACCACAGACTACCATGTGTATCCAAAATTAAGCTTTAAAAATTTCCAAGACTGTTGCTAATTAATGTCATTTCACTAAGCTAGACCAACGTTTTAATTTAGCACCTTTTTAAAAAAATCTTACACATTGAAGGGAACAGATATCATATCATAATTTATTATCTTTGCCCAAGTTAATGCACTGGTATATCTAGTAAAATTTTCTCAGGCTACATGGTTCAAAATTAAAACTCTTTAATCATTTTTTTTTTATCCTAAGTATTTAAGTTTCCTAGCATGAACTACCTGAAATCAAGCTAAACAATTGTTTAAACCCAACTTTTAACTGTAAGATA
This sequence comes from Callospermophilus lateralis, assembly GCF_048772815.1. Classification (NCBI taxonomy): domain Eukaryota; kingdom Metazoa; phylum Chordata; class Mammalia; order Rodentia; family Sciuridae; genus Callospermophilus; species Callospermophilus lateralis. The sequence goes on along the minus strand of NW_027513360.1, from coordinate 588,620 downwards.
GTGCAATGCTTTAGAAACCAATTTAGATACCAGATTGTTACAATAAAATTCATTTTTAGATAGACATTCAGCCAAGATCATCCCCAAGAAACAATCTATAATATCAACATATTAATGCATTCATTGTCCCTTTTGTTAAGTCAACAGAGGTGGAGTAATCCTTAAAGTCCAGGTAAGGAATAAGGGAGTTCCCCACAGCAAAATGGCTCTGGCAGCTGCTGGGAGTCCTTTAGCCTCACAATTTACTTACAGGATTTGTTCCTCTGGTGGTTTGACCCCAGGCACCAGGGATATTCTATATCTCCCAACTTTTCAGTCGTCAGCTCCCAAAAAGTTCATACTCTGCTTGCAGTTGTTTCGAGTGCTAGGCTTCCCCAAGAGGGCAGAGTGAGGTTCATTGAAAGTCCTCTCTGGGGTGTCAAAATTTATGACTGAAGGTTTGGTTCCCATCCCCAAAGCCAATTAAGGACAATTTAATAATGAGGACAGGGTTTTGAGAAAAGTTTAAGCGAGATATCAAAGTTCTTAGACCCCAGGCATTTCCCTCTGCAGTGGGCATGCTCAAGCCAACTACGGGAAGAAAAGAAAACACTGCTTCCCTATTCTCGCTTAACAAAGGGGACTAAAGTTTATCAAAGTTCTTTAAAACACAGCTAAGAGAGGTGTAAAAAGTGAGAACAGAAAAGCTGGTGGTTCTATTGACTTTTGATCCCTCACAGGAGAAGCATTAGGTTAAAATTTAGCTAAAGTTACTTCCACACATCTAAGGCAGGTTGGAACTTGGGACTCTGCATCGGTCCAAACAATGCCATCACATTTAACAGAAACACAGACAAAAATACACACAAAGACCATCATGCAGCTCCCGTTTGTTCACAACCCCAAGATCTACAATCTTGTGACTCGGGAAGAATAGAGGGAAGAGGGGGAGGAGAAAAAGGTTTGAGTTATAGGATTGTGGGCAAAGGGGTCAGATTGGAGGCAGGGACCATGAAAGGCTTCAGGGACACAGGCATGGAATGGCTTTTTCCCATTATGAGAGTTACTCAAACAGAGACAAGGACAACACAAACGTGACACAAACACGGACACACAGTTAACGTTTAACACGAGTTCAGAAGTAAAGATTAGAACCTAGTAACTGGCAAAACCTGATGGGTTAGACCACAAAGACAGACAGTAAATTCAACCTGAGAGAAAAACGTAGCCAGCAAGACCTGATGGGTTGGCAACAGAGTCACTTAATGAGGGCTCATCCGTCCCTCCTCACCTAATGAGGGCACTTCCGTATCTCCTCACCTAATGAGAGCACATCCGCCCCTCCCCGAGTCCTTCAAAGTGTCCCTTGCAAGAACGTGGCCTGTGGCTTTAGCACACGTTTGTCCACCACAGCCACGGGGAACTTACGCGCTCTGCTGGAAGCCACTCTGCCAACCCAAACCAAAAACTGAAAAACCAAACCTGAACTAAAAGGTCTGAGTGGTCACAAGGAAAAATGGAAAGAGGCGCCTTACTTACCCCCAGAGGGGTCCGTTGGAGTCTCCTTGTTCGGTGCTGCATGATTCCCGGCCAACTCACCAAAATTAAGGGTCCAGCGAATGGCGGAGGAAGAGACCACCAAGAGACTGCGGATCATGCAACAGCAAAAGGCGTTTATTGAGTTCCAATCCAGCATGCTGGGGCTCCGTGCTCACTCAAGAACGAAGAGCAGCCCAGAGCCAAAAGTAGGGGTTGAGCAGTGCTTAAGTACACTTTTTGGGGAGGGCGGGACTTTAAATACATCACAGTCTCCTTTAACAAATCATCATTCACCACGGGATAATCAAACAAAAATTCCTAAACATGATTAGCTCATTCATTGACGGGAACAGGTCTGGCAGGAGTGATAGGTCAGTTCTAAAGTGGGGTACACAGTGAAACTGATTGGTTTAGGCCCTGCGATGCCTATGTGCCAGGCCACAAAGGGTCCTAGGTTCTTAAACAATCAGGCAGTCAGGGGAAAATTTACTGGGCAGTCCGGGAATTGTCCTACATGCTACAGGAATTTCAGATTTTGTGTGTAGCATAGGAACTTAACAATACCTGGTCCTTTACATTTTAACCCACGCCTTGCAGCGTAGAAACTTTACAACACCCGGTCTTTTAAACTTTTAATTTTACACATTAATTTCAATTTCTTTTACACTTACAAATCACTCCTGGTTCACAACAAGGGTGTCAAAGCCACCCTGACTTTAGGCAAATGAGGGGCAAGGGAGCTTATTTTGGACACTGTTTTGGGCTGTGCCCCTAATGGAAACCTTTAGCCAGATGTTATGATGAGTGTCTTTATGGAAGAAGATGAGTGCCATGTAAGAGTGTTTTGGTTTTAATTGTGGTCATTTGTGTGGCGGTTCGAAGAGATTACTGGGTCCACCTGGGCTTGAACTCTGCTGTGATTCCCCTTGGAGACTGACTTCTTGAACTGACCTCAGAGAAGTATTTCCATGAATTGTATTGGGATTATACAAGGCCACGCATGAGATTCGTGGTTGGAAACTGAGATCTAGGCCCAGGGTGGCTTTCCACAGAGCACTGGGAATCTCAGCCAGGATATTCCATGATTTTATTCTGAAGGACTTGGCAGCCACAGTTAAGACTCAATACACACATGGACCTCACATTGTAGACCTCAATGGGCCTGGCTTCATGTGACCTTTTGTCCACTCTTTGGTGAGCCTTGCCTGTGAGAGTTCTCCAGAGTTTTCATTGAACTCAACTTCCTCACCATTTAATGGTTCCTGAATAAATTGAAACCCACAGTCACTCCAAGTTCATCCATGAAAAATGGCTAGATAAATACCATGAAATTTTTGAAATTCCCATGACCAGGTAGCACTGGAGAACCTTTGGATGTCCTATAGCTGATCATGAGTGTACCAGACAGTGCCTTGATTGACTGGGTTTCATGAAAATGGTGTAGAACAGAGATGCCAGTAAGTTGGAGCCTCCTGAGTAGTGGGCCTAGAGCAGTGGACTATAGGTTTTTAAATAAATACCTGTGATGGGATCACGTGGATCTGCCATTGGCTTCCAAAAGCATTGTGACTGACATGGTGCAGGAAGCAGACGCTTAATTGGAAAGGCATCTTGTTATATTGAGAGGTTTCAGGGCAATGTTCAGAATCCTGTGGCTATAGTCAAGGGGAAAAGCTATGTGAGATAGACCCGTGTTTTGAACATTCTCCTGAAGACCCTGACCAACCACAAGTGACAGAACTCCCTCCAGCATTGTTTCCTTGTTGAACTCCTTGTATTTCATTAAGCCAATACCAAACTCCCAGTGCAGCAGTAAGAAACACCACGAAAATGGAGGATGACCAAATGTCTTCACAGACCACACGGGGTCACTTAGCTACCAGTGGCCACAGTTTACCCACAAAGAGATAATTCAGAACTGCTGCCTCATGTTTACTAGAAAATAAAGAACCATTTCCTCCAGGTTACAAAGATGCAGACACAGATTTTATGGTGTCACTACAAAGGTAACTAAATGTCCTGACAACTACATATATTTCATGTGCCCAACCTCAGAGGCAGTTTCTCAAGAAGTCTTTAGGCGAGCAGAGCTCCATGTTTGTGGAGTGTTTAACCTCTCCCTCACTTTTGGAAACTGTTCTACAACATGCAATGTTGTGAACTCCCGAGTTCACATATGTAATCACAGGTTTTCAAACTCCTCTCCACTAATTGTGTCTTACTTCGAGCGAAGTTAATGTCAAGGCATTGTTCTGGAGAGAGTGGCAAGATTTTTGTGTAGCACATATTTGCATACACATTAGATTCATTTTCCTATTTTCCATTTGAAATACTGATCCCTGAAACTAACACATACCCTACTAGACTCTGACTACTAATCTTAATATAATGGATAAAAAGAAACCTAACAGAATAGAAATACAGGACTTTCATAGAAGTCATGGTGTATACTTGGATTTGCCTTCTGCTTTATCAAGGGTATGTGTTATAAATCTTGTCAAATTTTCATTGTAATATTTCTCCATGAGATAATATATATATATATATATATATATATATATATATATATATATATATATATATATATATATACACTCTAGATTTTTCAAAATATGAAATATATGTGTCTTATTAAACACTCCCTAAATTCATTCATGTTCATGTATGTGGATTTATAATCAACTTTCACAAGATTAATCTCAGAAATATTAAACCACCTGAAATACATATTTGTTTCCTAGTACTGAAAATTGACTTCAGTGAATGGTGCTTACAAATCCTAATATTTCTACAGTAAATGACCCAGTTTAACATCAATGCAAGTAGATTCCTGTGGGACATGATGTGTATTTTAAAGGTCATTTTTATTCAACACTGGTACATTACTATTTGGATGTGTCTGAATGAGACTCTTGGCCTTGTTTGTAGCTGTGGATTAGATTCTCAATACCTGATGGATCTAAAAAAGATCCCATGTGTGCATCCAAAGCCAAAATTACAAAAAGATCAGTCATTGTGGATGAACTCTCGCCTTCCTTTGTAAGGTTCCTGACCTCCATCAAGTGAGAATAGGGATTTTTTGGGTCAAACGAGTTCTTCAAACCACTGCAGAGGAGCTTGGGATTTCTCATGACTCCAAATCACATAAAGAATCTTTACCTGAGAGTCAGTATGCCTCAAAGTGGAGAAGCAGAGCAGTATTAACTGCAGGCCTATATTATCACTTCTGATTCACAGGAAGGGTGTTCAGGCCACCATGACTTTAAAAAAATGAGGGGCAAGGGAGCTTATTTTGGACACTGTCTTGGGCTGTGCCCCTCAGGGAAACCACCAGCGAGTGGTTATGATGTGTGTCTATATGGACGAAGATGAGGGCCATGTGGGAGTGTTTTGGTTTTAATTGTGGTCATTTGTGTGGCGTTTGGGAGAGGTGACTGGGTCCACTTGCGTTTGAACTCAGGTGTTATTCCCCATAGAGACTGAGTTCTGGAACTGACCTCAGAGAAGTATTGCCATGAATTGTGTTGGGATTTCAGGAGGTCATGCATGAGAGTTGCCTTTGGAAACTAAGATCTAGGCCCAGGGTGGCTTTCCACAGAGCACTGGGAATCTCAGCCATGATATCACTTGATTTTATTCTGAAAGACTTGGCAGCCATAGTTGAGAGTCAAATCACACATGGACCTCACATTGTAGACCTCAATGGCCCTGGCTTCATGTGACTCTTTGGCCACTCTTTGAGATGTCTTGCCTCTTAGTGTTCTCCAGAGCTTTCATTGAAATCAGCTTCCTAACCATTAAATGGTTCCTGAATGAATTGAAACACACAGTGACTCCAACTTAAACCTTCTAAAATGGCTAGATAAACACCATGGAATTTCTAAAATTCCCATGACCAGGTGCCACTGGAGAACCTTTGGATGTTCTGTTGCTGATCAAGAGTGTACCATACAGTGCCTGAATTGACTGGATTTCATGAAAATGGTGTAAAAGGAGATGCCAGTAAGTTGGAGCATGCTGAGTAGTGGGCCCAGAGCTGTGGTGTGAAGGTGTGTGAAAAAACATATGTGGTGGAGCCATGTGGTTCTGCCATTGACTTCCAAATGGCTTGTGGCTGACATGGTGCAGCCATCAGACCCTTATAGGTAAAAGCATCTTCTTATTTGGAGAGGTTTCAGGGCAATGTTCACAATCAGGTTGCTATGGTCAGAGGGGCAAGCTATTTGGGATAGAAGACTGGTTGGTGCATTCTCCTGCAGACCCTGACCCAACACACGTGACAGAACTCCCTACAGCACTATATCCCAGTTGAACTCTTTGTATTTTATGATGCAAATACCAAACTCCCAGTGGAGCAGCAAGAAACACCACAAAAAGTGGAGGATGACTAAATGGCTTCACAGTCCACTTGGGGAGACACTTAGCTTCCAGTGGCCACAATTTGCCTATAAAGAGAGAAATCACCATTGCTGCCTGATGTTCAATGGAAAATAATAAACGAAATCTTCGAGGTCACATAGATGCAGACCCAGCTTTGATGGTCTCACTATAAATGAAGCTAAAGCTCCGCAAAACAACAAATATTTCAAGTGTCCAACCTCAGAGGCACTTTCTCAAGAAGTCTTTAGGCCACCAGAGTTCTATGTTTGTGTAGTGTTTACCCAGTAACTTACTTTTGGAAACTCCACTACCACCTCGAAGGTTGTGAACTCCTGAGCATTTACCATTCCAGATATGTATTCACAGATTTTCTAACTCTTCCCTTCTAATTGTGTCTTACATGGGGCGAAGGTAATGCCAAAGAATTGTGCTGGATGAGAGTGGGAAGAGTTTTGTGTAGGACATATTTGCATACACATTGGATTCATTTTTTAATTTCCCATTCGAAATACTGAATCCCTCACACTAAACCATACCCTACTAGACTCTGACTACTAATCCTAATATGATGCAGAAAATTAACCCAAACAGAATAGAAATACAAGCAGTTCAGAGGAGGCATGGTGTATAGTTGAACTTGCCTTTTTGCATTATGTATGGTAGGAGTTATAAATCTAGATAATTTTTTGTTGAAATAGTTCTCCATGTGATTTCATAACAAATTTGTGAATTGCTGTCTCCCTTTCCCTGTAGCCTTCTCAGCACATATATTTTTATATGCACATATAAAATCCTCCCTGGTACTACACGTACATTCTTGGGAGGTGGCTGACTTGGCAGATACAAATTGTGAGATGAGATCACTTTTCCTAAACGCTGTTGGAACTGAATATTCAACCTGTGGGTGAGCTTCCTAGTTGAATAAGATTATACATAAATCCTTGTTCAGTAAAATATATATTTTTGGATATGTGGATGATATGTATTTCATGGTGAATTTTTATTGGCATATATTGCTATTTTTAATGTCTGTGTGTGTGTGTTTGTGTGTGTGTATGTGTATATATATACACATACACACACACACACACACTCTCCAGAGTTTTCAAAGTATGAAATATATGTGTCTTATATACACTCCCTATTTTCAATCATGTTCATTTATGTGGATTTATAATCAACTTTTCACAAGATTCTTCTCAGAAACATTCATCCAACTGAAATACATATTTGTTTCCTAGTACTGAAAACTAACTTCACTGAATGATGCATACAAATCCTAATATTTCTACAGTAACTGACACAGTTTGTCATCAATGCAAGTAGATCCCTATGAGACATGATATGTATATCGATGTTCATTTTTATTCAACACTGGTACATTACAATTTCTTCAGTTTATGCACATCATAGGATATATATTTCCTCCACAAGTTAGCAAATTTACAGGCATTTGTATCACTTTCAATCACTTCCTTCTTCAGAACACATGTATTCCTCCATGTTTCTTGACTGGTCTTTTCATGAGACTTCTTTACAAACACATTATTTTCGATTTTCTTTATTCCTTTTGAAGCAAAACTGACAAACAGTTCATGATAAACCATAACTGTAATATCACCATTAGAGGTATAACTGGTTGGAATGAATGGTTTTTATATCAAGGAAGCTTTCTTATATATTTCCTGATATCAATTCGATCCATTATTTAAAGTGGAACCAGTTATATTATTTATTCACAGTACCCCCAATACTAATTTATACATCTTCAAAATATTGCTCCCAGAAATGGTGGAAGAAATACTCAGGTCACCTGATCTACATATGCATCTTATCGCAGTAATATTCTGGACACAAAATGCAAAAGTCACACTTATGATTGTACCAATGCCTAAATGGAAACTGAACATGAATTACTAAAAATATCCATGTCCAGGTTGCCTATTGCTCTCAAATATCAATCCTATAGGTTCCTACATATTTGTTTCTTCCTTAGATTATATACTCAACCTCAAAACTGTTGAAAATGTCTAATTTTTTCACTCACTTTATACTTTGCCTGATTTTCTAATGTCTCTATTGATATCTACTTTCCTACATATTTTCCCCAGTTCAACATTGTGACTGACCCTTCACATGTGCTGACATTGACATTCACTCTCTAACTGAAACCCTATTGCTAATGAACTTTGGTCAAAATCTTATACTCACTCTTCTTCCGAAACATACTGACTATCTTCCTGATCCAATCGACTATCCCTTTTTGAGTGAATGTTCTCTATTACATTCAATCATCCAAGGTACAAGGTCCTATGCCATTGTATATCGATTTTTCTGAAACATGTATGCAGAACACATTTCAAAACTACGTAGCCCAATCAATTGCCCAATCAATTGCCCAATGCACTTCTGAACTTCAAATCTTATCTAGATTTTTGTTTTCATACTTATATTTCACCTCTATATTCCCATAAATATTGCAGTTTCCCAATTCCATTATTCATGCTGCAGAATAATTCCTAACCCAAATCGAACCTGTTATTAACCCTAACCATACACTGTTGCCTCAATCTAACATTACAAAACAGCAGGGACAGAGTTAATATAAGAATACAGGAATTTAGGGTATTTTCCAACTGTTGAGAACCTCAAAGTTCGATGCAGAAATGATCCCTGTAGAAGATATAGGCAGCTATGAAGGACCTGAGAGAGCCAAAGGCATCTTCCATGGCAAACAACCTGGACATGACGAAGGAATGTGTATGCATCAGCCTCTCATTTCTAAATGTAGAGAAGATGGACCTAACCAGTCCTGCGTGGAGAGCTGTTCCCAGGTGCCTATTTTGATATACCATTCTAACTATTCAAATTATCACAGGAAGTAGTGGAGGCCTCCATCTCATGGGACCCTTGGAAGCAAATGTTAGGACAAAGTTGTTGCCAAGGCAGTCATCTCATTCAGTTCCTGAAGGAAGTGACCTACCTAACTTCCTTGGTGATGGAACTCTCTGAAATTGGGATGCAAGAAGCCAGTCACTGAAACCAGTCCCAGTCCCAGTCCCAGTGGACTCAATTGTTTGGATTCCCCAAGTACAGAGAAAGACCTTCTTGGTACATACTGAGGTGGGGATTGCCAAATGCCAGGGAAGCTCTGAAGAGGGGCCTTTTCTGAGAGAGCAGGTAGTGGCTAACCACTGGCTCCTCACTGCTTCACAGACTTGGCCAAGGAGACAAGATCTGAGATAGGACAGTCCATTTTGAGGGGAACATAGTATGGCCCACCAATCAGAGGACACTCCGGATAGTCACAGACCTACTTTTGGGAAGAAGGTGCCTTTGTGGGTGTGGGTGTGAGTTTGTGGTTTTGTCTCATATTCTAAGAATAGGTAGGAAAGGTGGTTGGTTTGGTTTGGAGTCGACTGTTTCTAGTAAGATTTTTGACAATGTGAGTGTTTCTATGTCTGTGTATCCACTGTGTCCGTGGTTTCAGAGATTAGAAAAGAGAATGCATCAATGGAGGTATCCTGTGTAGTAGAGAGCTTCCCAGCATTCATCCTTCCGGATTTATGAATGGACTGTGGCTTGCCATATGGATGGGAAACACCTACTAACTTCCTAAGTTCCTTCCTAAGTTTTCTTCCTAAATTCTGGCCACTCTCCAGAATAGGCTCATGGTTTTTTGTCCAAGACATGTACCACCTCCAAGCTCTGTGACATGGCCATGTTCTTAATAGCTGAAGGGAATGGGAACATCTCAGAAAACTCAGATATCAGTGTTACCAGTAAAGTCTCAGTGGAGAAACCCTACTTTGGTCCATTTGCTTAATTATGGTTCTGTTGCCTTGAATGTCAGGGATGTCTTTGCCTAAAGGCCACCCCTTTTTGAAGAATGAAGAAACAGTTTTCAAATGGAAATGAATGGGCATCACCTGTGGCTCTTTACTTAATTGCTTTGGAAAAAGATGTGTCTTAATCAGACACTAGGCCCTGTTAGAGGCTGTGGCTAAGATTCTCAGCTCCTGATAGATCTAAAGAAGATCCCATGTGTGCATCCAAAACCAAAATGCAAAAAGATCATTCATTGTGGATGAAGTCTTTTGCCTTCCTCTGTTAGGTTCCTGACCTCCATCAAGTGAGAATAGGGATCCTTTGAGTCAAATGAGTTCTTCAAAGTCCTGCAGAAGTACCTGGGTTCTCTCATGATGCCAAATCACATAAAGAATCTATACCTGAGAGTCAGTAGGCCTCAAATTAGAGAAGCAGAGCAGTATTAATGGCAGGCCTATTTGATCACTCCTTGTTCACAGGAAGGGTGTCCAGGTCACCCTGACTTTAGACAAATGAAAGGCAAGGGTGCATATTTTGGACACTGTCTTGGGCTGTGCCCCTCATGGAAACATCCAGCCAGAGTTAATGATGAGTGTCTATATGGATGAAGATGAGGGCCATGTGAGAATGTTTTGGTTTTAATTGTGGTCATTTTTGTGGTGGTTGGAAGAGATGACTGGGTCCACATGGGCTTGAACAATGCTGTGAATCCCCTCAGAGACTGAGTTCTGGAACTGACCTTATAAAAGTATTGCAATGAATTGTGGTGGGTAGGAGGCCACGCACGAGAGTCGCCCTTGAAACCTGAGATCTACCCCCAGGATGGCTTTCCACAGAGCACTGAGAATCTCAGCAAGGATATCACTTGATTTTTATTCTGAAAAACTTGGCAGCCATAATTAAGAGTCAAAACACACATGGAACTCACATGTAGACCTCAATGGGCCTGGCTTCATGTGACTTTTTGGGCACTCTTTGGGAAGCCTTGTCAGTGAGAGATCCTCAGAGCTTTCATTGAAATGAACTTCCTCACCATTTAATGGTTCCTGCATGAAAGGAGACCCCAAAGTGCCTCTAACTTTATTCTTGAAAAATGGATAGGTAAATACCATGAAATTTTTGAAATTCCCAATGACCCGGTGGCACTGGAGAACCATTGGATGTCATATTGCTGATCATGAGTGTACCAGAACAGTGCCTTGATTGACTGGGTTTCGTGAAAATATTGTAGAACAGAGATGCCAGTATGTCGGAGCCTGCTGAGTAGTTGGCCTAGAGTAGTGGTGTGCAGATGTGTGATGATACATCTGTGGTGTGGCCATGTGGATCTGTCATTGGCTTCCAAGTGGCTTGTGACTGACTTGGTCCAGCCAGCAGAAGATTATATGAAAAGGCATCTTGTTATATGGAGAGATTTCAGGGCAATGTTCAGAATCAGGTTGCTATGGTAAAGGGAGCAAACAATGTGGGATAGAAACCTAGTGGGTGCATTCTCCTGCAGACCCTGACCCACTACACCTTACAGGACTCCCTCCAGCACTGTGTCCCAGTTGAACTCCTTGTATGTCATGAAGCAAATACAAAACACCCAGTGCAGCAGCAAGAAACACCACGAAAATTGGAGGATTACCAAATAGCTTCACAGTCCACACGGGGAGACACTTAGGCCCCAGTGGCCACAGTATAGCTACAGAGAGAGATTTCAGCACTGCTGCCTCATGTTCATTGGAAAATAAGAAACCATGTCCTCTAGGTCACATAGATGCAGACACATATATTTCAAGTGCCCAAACTCAGAGGCAGTTTCTCAAGAACTATTTAGGCCTGCAGATCTCCATGTTTGTGGAGTGTTTACACTGTCCCTTACTTTTGGAAACTCCTCTACCACCTCCAAGGTTGTGAACTCCTGAGCATTTTCCAATCCAGATATGTATTCACAGATTTTCTAACTCTTCTCCTCTAATTGTGTCTTACTAGGGGCGAAGGTAATGTAAAGGCATTGTTCTGAATGAGAGTGGGAATATTTTTTGTAGAACATATTTACATTCACATTGGAATCATTTTTCTATTTTCCATTTTAAATGCTGAATCCCTGACACTAACCCATACCCTACTAGACTCTGACTACTAATACTAATATAATGGAGAAAAATAACCTAAACAAAATAGATATACAAGCAGTTCAGAGGAGGCATGGTGTATAGTTGGACTTGCCTTTCGCATAAAAAATGGTAGGTGTTATAAATCAAGTCATTTTTTAATTGATATAGTTATTCATGTGTTTTTAAAGTTAACAAATATGTGAATTCCTCTCTCCCATGCTATGTAGCCTATTCAGCAGATCTATTTTTATATGCACATATAGAATCCTACCTGGTATAGATCTATTTTTATATGCACATATAGAATCCTACCTGGTATCACACGTACATTCTTCTGAGGTGTCTGATTTGGTAGATACAAATTGTGAGAAGTGATCACTCCTCCTAAACCCTGTGGGATCTGAAAATTCATCCTATTTGTGAGCTTCTAGTTGAACAATATTCTCCATAAGTCCATGTTCAATAAAATGAATATTTTTTGATCTGTGGATGATGTATATTTTGTGGTGAATTTCGATTGGTATATATATTTCTACTTTTAAATGTCTCTTTGTGTGTGTGTTTGTATATACACACTCTACATTTTTTAAAATATAAAATATATGTGTCATATTATACCCTCCCTAATTTCATTCATATTCATGTATGTGGATTTATAGTCAACATTTCACTAGATTTTTCTCAGAAATATTCATCTACCTGAAATACATATTTGTTTCCTAGTACTGAAAACTAACTTCAGTGAATGGTGCATAGAAATCCTAATATTTCTACAATAATTGACGCAGTTTCTCATCAATGAAAGTACATTCCTATGGGACATGATGGGTATTTTGATGTTCACTCTTATTCACCACTGGTATGTAACTATTTCTTCAGTTTATGCACATTATAGGATATATATTTCATCCAAAAGTTAGCAAAATTATAGGCATTTGTTTCACTTTCAATCATTTTCTGCTTCAGTAAACATGTATTCCTCTATGTTTCTTGACTGGTCTTTTCATGATACTTCTTTCCAAACACATTATTTTCGATTTCCATAATCACTTTTGAAGCAAAACTCACACACCCTTCATGATAAACCATAGCCCTAATATTACCATTAGATGTATAACTGGTTGGAATGAATGATTGTATATCAATATAAGATTTCTTATATATTTTCAGATATTAAAACAATCCATTATTTAAAGTGGAACCAGTTATATTATTTATTCACATTGTGGTCTATTCAGGCATTATCTTTATATTCATAGACACAGTGTACACATCTTTGGAAACCCAATACTAATTTATACGTCTTCAAATTAATGCTACCAGAAATGGTGGAAGAAATACTCATGTCACCTGATCTACATATACAGTTTATCAGAATAATATTCTGGACACAAAAAGAAAAGTTCATCCTTATGTTTGTACCAAAGCCTAAAGGTAAAGTGAATATGGTTTACTAAAAGCATCCATGTCCAGGTTGCCTAATGCTCTCAAAATCAATCCTATTTGTGACAATATATTTGTTTCTTCCTAAGATTATATATTCAAAGTGAACCCTGTTGAAAATATCTAATCCTATCACTCACTTTATACTTTTCCTGATTTCATAATGTCTCTATTGATATCTGCTTTCTTACATAATTTCCCTAGTTCATCAATGTTACTGACTCTTCACATATGCTGACATTTACATTCACATTCTAATCAAAACCCTATTGCTAAGAAACATTTTTCCAAATCCTATACTCACTCTTCTTCCTAAACCTACTGACTATCTTCCTGATCGTACCGATTATCTCTTTTTGACTCGATGTTCTCTTCTACATTGAATAATCCAAGGTACATGGTCTTATGCAATTGTATATCGATCTATCTGAGACATCTGTGCAGAACATAATTCAATGCTAAGTATCACAATCAAGGGCCCAATCCCATTCTGGGCTCCAAATCTTACTTAGATTTCTGTTTTCATACATATATTTCACCTATATATACTTATAAATGTTGCAAGTTCCAATATCATTATTTATCCAGCAGAATGATTCCTAACACAAATCGAACATGATATTAACCCTATCCATACATTGTTCCCTCAATATAACTTTACAGAAGAGCAGGGACAGAGTTGGTTTTACAATACAGGAATGTAGGCGATCTTCAACCTGCAGAGAACCTCAAAGGTCCATTCAGAAATGATCCCTGGAGAAGATGTAGGCAGCTATGAAGGACCTGAGAGAGCAAAAGTCATCTTCCCTGGCAAACAACCTGGTCAGGATGAAGGGTTGTTTCTGAATCAGCCTCTCTCTTCTTAATGTATAGAAGATGAACCAAACCAGGCTGGTGTGGAGAGCTGTTCCCGGGTGCCTATGGTTGATATACCATTCTGACTTGTGAACGTGTCACAGGAAGTAGGGGCCGCCTCCATCTCATGGTTGCCTTGGAAACAACTGTTAGGACAAAGAGTTCTGGGAGCCATTAGCCAAGTAGGTATGACAATTTCCTTGCCAGCGTACCCCATGTTGCTTAGTGGAAGGACTCCTGAAATAAGACATTTTGCAGTGACATTGCATCTAAGGTGACCTTGCTCAAGGACCAGGACGGATCCGGGTTTAGGTTGTTCCCGGTTTAGGATAATCTGGGTTTAAGGCGTACTGGTTTAGGACTATCTGGGTTTAGGTTGGTTTCAGGTTTAAGGTTATTCCTGCTGGGAATACGCCATATCCTGCTGCCTGATTTCCCCTTGAGTTCTCACAGGATTCAGACAGTATTTTTGGGAGACAGAAGCCCAGTGGGGGTGGATTTGGGCAGAGAACGTGGATTTCCCCAGAACGTGGTTTTAGACGGCTGGTGTGAGTTCAAAAATAAAGAGTTGCTGTTTGAATCCACAAGCTGTGTTGTGGCTCGTGATTTTGTGCCCAGCCAGACTGTGGAATTTGGTGGCCCGTATGGGAAACGTCTGAAACTTGGAGGTAAGTGAAATTGCTCGCCCCTGAGGGAAGGCGAGAGAATGGGTGATCAATTCAAAAAACAATGTGTTCCTGTTTTGATTTATTTTGTTTTTGTTACAAGCTGCCTATTCCTAGAAATTTCTCAGGCAAACTGGGAAAAATGGTTGGCTAAAGGTTTGATGTTTGTCAGCCCTGAGGAAGAGAAAACGATTTTTTATTCCGTTTTTGTTTCATTCAGTTTTGATTTTGTTTTATTTTATCTTATTTGGTTGCGTTATCTTTATAGTAGATTAGAAATTAGTAAAAAACAAACCAAAAAGATGTTAAGTAAATTGTTAGATGTTCAGACCATGGAGAAAGATATTTTAGATCAAGCAAAAGAGAAGGTCTCTCGAGCTAGTCAGATAGTGGAAGAAAATTTAAAGAAAAAGGGGTTGTTACGAAAAAGGCCACAACAGGAGGCTGTTACTAACTCAGTTTTATCACCAGAGGGCATAATTCAACCAACAGCCCCACCGATGGAGACAGCTGAGTGGCCCTCAAACCCCGTAGTTGATAAATGGGATCCTGAGACAGGACCTCAAAGATTAGCATGCCCTGTACTTGAACAGGTAAGAGGGCAGTGAATTTATCGTGCTTTAGGTTTTAAAACAGTGAAGCAGTTAAAGGAGGCTGTAACAACCTATGGTCCCCAAGTTCCCTTCACGGTAAGCATGGTCGAGTCCATTACTAACTTGGACATGACACCAGCAGATTGGGCTAGCATGTGTAAATCTGTACTAAATGGAGGATAATATTTGTTATGGAAAGTTGCCAATGAGGAATTTTGTGCAGAGACAGCAAGGCAAAATGCAGCAGCCGGTTACCCTCAATAAAATCTAGATATGTTGTTAGGAAAAGGACCTTATGAGGGTCAACAGCAGCAAATTGAATATGATCCTGCTATATATGCACAAATAGCTACAGACGCAGTTAGGGCATGGAAGACTTTAGAAGGACATGGAGATTTACAAGGTCAGCTATCTAAGGTAATACAGAGCTAATGAACCTTACGCTGACTTTGTAGATAGGCTAATTCAAACGGCTGCCAAAATTTTGGGGGATACAAAACAAGCAATGCCATTAATAAAACAACTGGCTTATGACCAAGCAAATTGTTGCTACAGAGAGGTTATTAGACCATGAAGACATGAAGATTTAAACACATATATTAATTTATGTAGAGATATTAATGAACAAGGGCAAGTCTTGGCAGCTACAGTACAACAGGCTTTAGATGCCAGGCCTAAAACATGCTACAATTGTGAACAAACAGGACATTTTAAAAGGAATTTCCCCATAGGAGGAGGGTTTAACCAAAGTAGGTACCAAAGAAATAGAATACCTGGTATTTGCCCACGATGCCGTAGAGGGAGACATTGGGCTAATGAATGCCGTTCTCAAACCACCATTGAGGGTACTCCTTTATCAAAAAACGGATATTGTGGAGAAAGGCATCAGGCTCCATTGCCAAAAACGGACAGGGGGGTCCAATGCTCTGGGGCCCACAACCACAAATCTACGGGGCAGTGGAGGAACCCAACAACACCATCAGCGTAGTGCCCAGGACACATTGTCTATTAAATCCCTCATCAGACAAACCTGAGGGAGCGCAGGGTTGGACATCTGTTCCTCCGCCAGATCAGTACTAACTCCAGAGATGGGAGTTCAAATCATTCCCACAGAAGTAAAAGGACCTCCTACCCAAGTAATTGTAGGATTGGGACGTAGATCATCTACATTAAAAAGACTTTTGATAAGTCCTGGGGTAATTGATTCCGATTATGTAGGTGAAATAAATATTATAGCTAGTTTTCTAAGAGGTATATCAGTAATTTCACCTGGAGATAGAATAGCACAGTTCTTAATAATACCCAGCCTACATAATAAATTTCCTAGTCGTAGTGTAGAAAGAGGTTCCAGGAGATTAGGCTCCACAGGTGTAGATTGGGCTATGTTGTCTTTAAATTTAGATGTTCGTCCAATGCTAAAACTAAATATTCAAGGACATGAGTTTAATGGGCTACTGGACACAGGTGCTGACCTTAGCATCATATCTCGTCAAGAATGGCCAAATATTGGCCATTACAACAAGCCACTCAAATGCTTCGAGGCCTAGGAGTGGCGTCTAATCCCCATAGAAGTTCTATGATATTAGATTGAAAGGATCCTGAAAGATGTGAAGGAACTATGCAGCCATATGTATTAGATCATCTTCCTATAAATTTATGGGGACAAGATGACCTAGATCAATTAGGTTTGTCGTTAACAAATAACATCAATCCTAATTCGCCCACTACTAGGGCTAGACATGGCTTTAGGAAAGAAAAAATATTAGGAAAACAAGGGCAATGTATAACAACACCAATACAAATAGATCAAGGAACAGAAAGACATGGGTTGCATTTTCAGAAAGGGCCACTGAGACAATCAAAATTAGTTGGAAGTCAGAAAGACCAGTGTGGGTTCCTCTGTGGCCCCTGACTAAAAAAAAAAAAAGATACAAGTACCCCATGATCTGGTCAAACAACAGTTAGCGGAAGGACATATACAACCCTCCATATCTCCCCATAATACTCACATTTTTGTCATCAAAAAGAAATCTGCTAAATGGAGATTATTGCAAGATTTAAGAGCCATTAATAATGAAATGGTTATTATGGGACCCGCTCAATCAGGGATTCCTCAATTGTCTGCTTTGCCAAAAACCTGGCATGTTTTAGCTATAGATATTACAGATTGTTTTCTTTTCAATTCCAATTCATCCCGAGGATAGTCCACGTTTTGCATTTACTATCCCTGCATTAAATCATGAAGGTCCTCATCAGAGATATGAATGGAAAGTACTCCCTCAAGTGATGGGTAACAGTCCAACTATGTGTCAAATACATGTTAACAAAGCAATCCGGCCACTTAAAAATCAAAATCCTAAACTACAAATATTTCACTATATGGATTATGTATTATTGGCACATAAAGATAAAAACATATTGCTGGAATGTTATGCCACACTTACAAACTTATTAAAAAATTATAATCTAGAGATAGCAATAGATAAAGTACAATTAAATTTTCCAATTAATTATTTAGGACTTCTATTATCCTCAACCATGGTCCGTCCACCAAAAATTTAAATACGAGTAGATCAACTCAAATCACTTAATGACTTTCAAAAGTTATTGGGAGACATGAATTGGATAAAGCCTTATCTAGGTATACCAACAGGAGAGTTGGGACATTTATTTGATATTCTAAAGGTCCATTAGATCCCAATTCACCCAGCGTGTTAATTCCTAAAGCAAGAAAGGCATTAAAAATTAATGAAACATATATGGAAAATATGCATTTGGATAGAATTGATATAAGTTTGCTTTGTTATTTATTGTACTACCAACAAAAAATATTCCTACAGGAGTATTTTGGCAAGAAGGTCCATAAGATAAATACATTTATCTTATTCTCCTAACACTATTCTTACTAGGTATCCTGTGGCTGTAGGACAATTAACACTCAAAGAATAAAAGAAGGGAAGGGAGTGTTTGGAATTTCTCCCAATAAAATTATTACTCAATATACTATGGATCAAATTGATGAGTTAGCTAATGAGTTAAATACTTGGGCGATAATCATGTGTAAATCTAATGTTACATTTGATAATAATTTACCATCTAATCTTTTGTTGTCTTTTTGGTCTAAGCATCCTATAGTTTTTACTAAAATTACAAGAAAAATATACTCACTGATGGGTCTAATAATGGTACAGCAGCAGTAGTTACCCCAGATCAAACTTTTACGTTTTTAGTACCCAAACAATCACCTCAAAAGGTAGAGCTTGATGCAGATTTACAAGCTTTTGTGATGTTTAAAGATTCTGTTTTTAATTTTGTTTCTGATAGTCAGTATGTAGTTAATGCTATAGTATCTCTTAAACATGCTGGTAGGATTTCCCCTTCTTCTACTGTTTTCTCTTTCTTTTCCACTATACAAAGTCTAATCTGGGACAGAAAAGATCCATTTTTTATAGGACATATTAGGGCACATACAGGATTGCCTGGAGCCCTTAGTTTAGACAATGATTTAGCAGATAAAACTACACATGACATACATATTTTCTCTACATTTGAAGAAGCTACAAATTTTCAAAAAAGGTTTTATGTTAATGCTAATACTTTACAAAAGCATTTTAAAATAACTAAGGAACAAGCCAGACATATAATAAAACAATGTAAAAATCGTGTGACATTGTTACCACAAGTTAATCTTGGAGTCAATCCTAGAGAACTGATACCTAACCATATTTGGCAGATGGAACGTCACAAACTTGCCAAATTTGAATAATTAAAATATTTACATGTTACAGTTGATACTTCTTCTGGATTTTTGATGGGCTCCCTTCATGCTGGAAAAAAAAAAATAAAGATGCTATAGCTCATTGCTTACAAAATTTTGCCACTGTGGGCGTTTCTAAACAGTTAAAAACAGATAATGGTCCTGGCTATACCTCTACCTTTTTTAAACAATTTTGCTCATCATTTGGCATTACTCATATAACAGGAATCCCATACAATCCACAGGGACAAGACATAGTTGAAAGAGCTCATCAAACTATTAAAACATACTTATTAAAGCAAAAAAGAGGGAATTGGAAGGGGGTATATATCCCCCAAAGATAAACTTAAAAAAACACTTTTTACTCTAAACTTTTTAGATTTGGATTCATCAGGACTTAGTGCTGTGGAAAGGCATATGTATCCAAAAAATGTACATAAGCCTAAAGTACTTTGGAAAGATATTCTAACAGGAAAATGGAAAGGTCCTGACACAGTGATTGTCTGGAGTCGGCGGTCTGTTTGTGTTTTTCCACAGGGAGAATAGCAGCGGATTTGTATTACACAGAGATTAACTAAAACAATTTCTACAGATCAAAAAGAAAATGATTTGACTCAAATCCATAACAGCTGATATCCAGAACTCCAGCTTGGTCATTCTTACATCGGCAACAGTGATTAACCAGGATGCTTTTTTCAATAGCTATTTTATTATTGCATTTTTCCAC
Organism: Callospermophilus lateralis; assembly: GCF_048772815.1. NCBI lineage: Eukaryota > Metazoa > Chordata > Mammalia > Rodentia > Sciuridae > Callospermophilus > Callospermophilus lateralis. Next base: position 568,752 of record NW_027513360.1, on the reverse strand, counting down.
ATCGTAAGGTTCTATTTTTTATTTTTTGCGCTCATACAAGCCTAGGTTAATGTTTTTCTGATCAGTTTTATTTTTTGACTGTGGAGTTTTTAAACATTGCAATGGAGATTTCACGTAGGTAAAGCTACAAGGCCTTTACTATTTTCTTATGTGTTGTATGTTTGTTTGCACGCTTGTGTTTTGTGTTGTATGTCTGTATGTGCGTATGTCCATATTTCTTATATGAGAAGCGCTCATGAAAAAATGTATCCGAATTATTATTTTTTTATTCACGTGATTTAAATGGTTAAATTAAATTAGGTAAACAGCTGTTAATGATTGTTTTTAAAGGTGGTTAACAGATCTGTTTCTTTACTAATTTAAATTAGGTAAAAAGCTGTTAAGGATTGTTTTTAAAGTAGGTTAACAGATCTGTTTGTTTTCTTTCACCTTTCCTTTTCATTATATTTAATAATTCTGTTCAGGATAATGTCTCTTTAGCATCTTTGCCAGAATTCCCATCTCCATCCTAGTGCTGGTGAAGACTAAGATAAAACCAAACTACAGCTTCTACGATAGCTATCACAGTAAACTGTATAAACTGATACATCAATGAATATAACTCAACAAGTAATGCTCAATCAAGGATTCGATTTACTTTGGGAGGAAATAGACATATTGATAGATTCCTCAACTTTGAAATGCTTGCAGAACTTGCCTGGACTATGTAACTATCGTTTGGTGCAACGGATTGTGGTAATGCTGGCATATCTTTGCTGATGGTGTCACCAGTGATGCAATTTTTCTCAAGGAGCCGTCAATTGGCTTAGTGTCATGACATTTCTGTATCCGCCTCCCTTCTGATAGTGATGGTCTAAAATTTGGGGGCCAATGGCTATGTGCTGGACTGGTAGTCAGTGACGGGTATCATCCAATTGCAGTGGTATCAACCTAAGACAGGAGGTTGACGCCTAAAGGTCAGTTTTCCGATGACAAGTAAGAACCATATGTTGAATTGGACAACCTACCAGGCACGGTCCTTAAGCCACATTAACCTCACTCCCCCACTGGCACCAAGGCCAAACTTGGGGGCCAACAGAGGTAAGACAAACAACCTCACCCACCCACAGGTGCATAGACCTATCCACAAGTATGGCTGTATGCTGGACTGGTAGTCAGTGACGGGTTTGACCCAACTGCAGTGGTATCAACCTAAGACAGGAGGCTGACACGTAAAGGTCAGTTTTCCGATGATGGGTAAGCACCATATGTTGAATTGGAGAAACTACCAGGCACGGTCCTTAAGCCACATTGCTTATTGTTTAATTAATCAGAAGGGGGGAGATGCTGAGAGCCATTAGTCAATTAGGTATGACAATTTCCTTGCCAGGGTACCCCATGTTGCTTAGTGGAAGGACTCCTGGAAATAGGACATTTTGCAGTGACATTGCATCTAAGGTGACCTTGCACAAGGACCAGGGCGGATCAGGGTTTAGGGAGTTCCCGGTTTAGGATAATCCGCATTTAGTACTTTCTGGTTTAGGACTATCCGGGTTTAGGTTGGTTCCAGGTTTAAGGATATTCATGCTGGGAAAAAGGCATATCCTGCTGCCTGAGTTCCCCTTGAGTTCTCACGGGATTCAGACAGTATTTTTGGGGAGACAGAAGCCCAGTGGGGGTAGATTTGGGCAGAGAACGTGGAATTCCACAGAACGTGATTGTAGATGACTGGTGTGAGTTCTGGAATAAAGAGTTGCTGTTTGAATCAACAAGCTGTGTGGTGGCTCGTGATTTTGTGCCCAACCAGACTGCGGCAAAAGAGGTTTCCAAGGCAGTGATCTGATTCAGTACCTGAAGGAAGTGACCTCACCTCACTTCTTTGGTGATGGAACTCTCAGAACATGGGATCCAGGAAGACAGGCACCCAGAGCCAGTCCAGTCCCATTCCCAGTGGTCTCACTTGTTTGGATTTACCAAGGACAGAGTCAGTTATTCTTGGTACCTACTGATGTGAGAATGGCCAAAAGCCAGGAAAGCTCTAAAGAGGGGCTTTTCCTGAGAAAGCAGGTAGTGGCTCACTGCTGGCTCTTGACAACTTCAAAGAGTTGGCCAAGGAGAAAAGATCTGAGACAGGAAAGTCCATTTTGTTGGAACATAGTATGGCCCACCAGTCAGAGAACACTCCGGATAGTCACAGACCTACTTGGGGGAAGGAGGTGTCTTTGTGGCTGTGGGTGTGGGTTTGTGGTTTTGTCTCATGTTCTGAGAAGAGGTAGAAATGGTGGTTTGTTTGGTTTTCAGGGAACTGTTTCTAGTAAGTCGTTTGACAAGGAGAGTGTTCTATGTCTGTGTATCCCACTGTGTCCCTGGTTGTAGACATTAGAAAAGAATATGCATCAATGGATGAGTCCTGTCTAGTAGACAGCTTCCCAGGATTCATACTGCCCAATTTATGAATGGACTGAGGCTTCACTTATCGATGGGCAACTCCTGCTATCTTCTTAAGTTCCTGTTTTCTTCCGAGGTTTTGGGCACTCTCCAGAATAGGATCATGGTTTTGTGTCCAAGATATTCATCACCTCCAAGCTGTGTGACATGGCCATGTCCTGGATAGCTGAAGGGAATGGCGAGCATCTCAGAAAACTCTGATATGAGTGTGACCAGGAAAGTATCAATGGAGAAACCCTGCTTTGGGCCTTTTGCTTACCTATTGTTCTGTTGCCCTGAATGTCAGGAAGGTCTTTGCCTCAGGCCACCACTTTGTGAAACCTGAAGAAAACAGTTTTTAAATGGACATGAATGGGCATCACCTGTGGCTCTTTGCTTAATTGCTTTAGTAAGGGATGTGTCTGAATCAGTCTCTAGGCCCTCTGTAAGAATGTGGCTTAGATTCTCAGCACATGAGGGATCAAAAGAAAGATCTCCTGTGTATCCAAAATCAAAATGGCCAAAAAAGCAGTAATTGTGGTTGAAGTCTCTCACCTTCCTCTAAGGATTCTGACACCCAACAAGTGAGAATCAGAATCTTTAGGGTCAAATGAGTTCTTCAAAGCCCTGCAGAGGCTAGCCCAGAGGTGCTTGAGTTTTCTCATGTCTCCAATTCACATAAAGAATCTAAACCCCGGAGTCCCTAGGCCTCAAATTGGAGAATCAGTGCAGTATTAACAGCAGGCCTATGTGATCACTCAAGGTTCACAGGAAGGGTGTCCAGGCCACCCTGACTTTAGGCAAATGAGGGGCAAAGGAGCTTATTTTGGATACTGTCTTGGGCTGCGCACCTCATGTAAATCATCACCCAGTGCTTATGATGTGTGTATATATGGAAGAAGATGAGGGCCATGTGGAGGTGTTTTGGCTTTAATTGTGGTCATTTGTGTGGCATTTGGAAGAGATGACTGGGTCCACCTTGGATTGAACTCAGGTGTGATTCCCCTTAGAGACTGAGTTCTGGAACTGACCTCACAGAAGTATTGCCATGAATTGTGTTGGGATTTTAGGAGGCCACGCATGAGAGTCGCCCTTGGAAACTGAGATCTAAGGCCAGGCTGAATTTCCACAGAGCACTGGGAATCTCAGCCAGGATATCACAGAATTTTAATCTGAGCGACTTGGCAGCCATTGTTAGAGAAAAAACACACATGGATCTCACATTGTAGACCTCAAAGGGCCTGGCTTCATGTGCCCTTTTGGCCCCTTTTGGGAAGAATTACCTGTGAGAGTTCTCCAGAGCTTTCATTGAAATGATCTTCCTCAAATTTTATGGTTCGTGGATGAATGTGAAACCCACAGTGCCTCCAACTTCATTCTTGAAAAATGGCTAGATAAAAACCATGAAATTTTTGAAATTCCCATGACCAGGTGGCACTAGAGAAACTTTGGATGTCCTGTTTCTGATCATGAGTGTACCAGACAGTGCCTTGTTTCAGTGGGTTTCTTGAAAATGGTGTAGAACAGAGATTCCAGTAAGTTTTAGCCTGCAGAGTAGTGGACCTATAGCAGTGGTGTGCAGGTGTGTGATAAAACATCTGTGGTGGGGTCATGTGGATCTTACATTGGCTTCAAAATGCTTGTGACTTACATGGTGCAGTCAGCAGACCTTTGTATGTAAAGCCATCTTGTTATATGGAGAGTTTTCAGGGCAATGTTCAGAATCAAGTTGCTATGGTCAAGGAGGCGAGCAATGTGGGATAGAAGCCTGGTTGGTGCATTCTCCTGCAGACCCTGACCCACCACAGGTTACAGGAGTCCCTCCAGCACTGTATCCCAGTTGAACTCCTTGTATGTCGGGAAGCAAGTAGAAAACCCCTAGTGCAGCAGCAAGAAACACCACAAAAAGTGGAGGATGACCAAATGACTTCACAGTCCACAAAGGGAGACACTTAGCCCCCAGTGGCCATAGTTTACCTACAAAGAGAGAATTCACCACTGCTGTGTCATGTTCATTGGAAAATAAGAAACCATGTCCACCAGGTCAAATAGATGCAGACCCAGCTTTTATTGTCTCACTTAAAAGGAAGCTAAAGCTCCTGACAACAACATATATTTCAAGTGCCCAAACTCAGAGGCCGTTACTCAAGAAGTCTTTTGACCAGCAGAGCTCGATGTTTGTGGAGTGTTTACCCTGTCCCTTACTTTTGGAAGCTCATCTACTACCTCCAAGCTTGTGAATTCCTGAACATTTTCCATTCCTGATATGTATTCACAGATGTCTAACTCTTCTCCTCTAATTGTGTCTTACTTGGGGTGAAGGTAATGTTAAGGCATTCTTCTGAATGAGAGTGAGAAGATTTTTGTGTATCACATATTTGCATACACATTGGATTCATTTTCCTATTTTCTTTTCGAAATACTGAATTCCTGACGTGAACACATAACCTACTAGCCTCTGACTGCTAATCCTAATATGATGGAGAAAAATAACCAAAACAGAATAGAAACATAAGAAGCTCAGAGGAGGCATGCTGTATAGTTGGACTTGACTTTTGCATTATAAGTGGTAGGTGTTATAATTCTGGTCAATTTGTAATTGAAATAGTTCTCCATGTTTTTTTTTCTTTATTTTTTATTGTTGGTTCTTCAAAAAATTACATAGTTCTTGACATATCATATTTCACACTTTGATTCATTGGGTTATGAAGTTCCATTTTTCCCCGTATACAGTTTGCAGCATCCCATTGGTTACACATCCACTGTTTTACATATTGCTATACTAGTTTCTGTTGTATTCTGCTGCCTTTCCTATCCTCTACAATCTCCCATTGCCTCCCCTCCAATCTTCACTCTCTACCCCATCTATTGGAATTCCTTTCTTCCCCTTGTTTTTTTTCTCTTTCCCCTCACTTCCTCTTGTATTTAATTTTTTATAACCATGAGGGTCTCCTTCGATTTCCATGCAATTTCACTTCTCTTTCTTTTTCCCTCCCACCCCTCACCCCTGTATAATGTTAATCTTCTTCTCATGCTCCACTTTCCAACTCTGTTCTTTCTTACTCTCCTTATATCAAAGAAAACATTTGGCATTTGTTTTTTAGGGTTTGGCTATCTTCACTTAGCATAATCTATTATAATGCCATCCATTTCTCTGCAAATTGTATGATTTTGTCATTTTCTAATGCAGAGTAATACTCCATTGTGTATAAATCCCACCTTTTTTTTTTATTCATTCATCTTTTGAAGGGCATCGAGTTTGGTTCTACAGTCTTGCTATTGTGAATCGTGCTGCAATAAACATCAATTTATCAGTGTCCCTGTAGCAAGATCTTTTTAGGTCTTTAGGAAATAGACAGAGAAGGGGATTAGCTGGGTCAAATGGTGGTTCCATTCCCAGCTTTCCAAGAAATGTCCATACTGCTTTCCAAATTGGCTGCACCAATTTGCAGTCCCACCAGCAATGTACATGTGTACACTTTTCCCCACATCCTTGCCAGCACTTGTTGTCATTTGACATCATAATGGCTGCCAATATTACTGCAGTGAGATTGTATCTTAGGGTGGGTTTGTTTTGCATTGCTCTGACTCCTAGAGATTGTGAGCATTTTTTCATGTACTTATTGACTGATTGTATGTCCTCCTCTGAGAAGTGTCTGTTCTGGTCCTTGGCCCATTTGTTGATTGGGTTATTTGTTTTCATATTGTCTAATTTTTTTAGTTCTTTGTATACTCTGGATATTAGGGCTCTATCTGAAGTGAGAGGAGTAAAGACTTGTTCCGAGGTTGTAGGCTCCCTATTTACCTCTCTATTGTTTCTTTTGCTGAGAAAAAACGTTTAAGTTCCATTTGTTGATTCTAGTTATTAACTCTTGTGCAATGGGTGTAATATTGATAAATTTGGACCCCGAAACCAGAGTATGTAGATCTTAGCCAACTTTTTCTTCTATCAGATGCCGTGTCTCTGATTTGATATCAAGCTCCTTGATGCATTTTGATATAACTTTTGTGCATGACGAGAGAAAGGGATTAAGTTTAATTTTGTTGCATATGGATTTCCAGTTTTCCTAGCACCATTTGTTGAAGATGCTATCCTTCCTCCATTGCATGCTTTTAGCCCCTTTATCAAATATAACATAGTTGTAGTTTTGTGGATTGGTTTCTGTGTCCTATATTCTGTACCATTTGTCCACCCGCCTGTTTTGGTACAAGTACCATGCTTTTTTTTGTTACTATTGCTCTGTAGTATTGTTTCAAGTCTGGAATGGCTATACCGCCAGATTCACACTTCCTGCTTAGCATTGTTTTTGCTATTCTGTGTCTTTTATTTTTCCATATGAATTTCATGATTGCTTTCTATTTTTCTACATGAAATGCCATTGGGATTTTGATTGGCATTGCATTAAACCCCTAGAGAACTCTTGGTAATATCGCCATTTTGATGATGTTAGTTCTGCCTATCCATGAACAGGGTATATTTTTCCATATTCTAAGATCTTCAATTTCTCTCTTTAGGTTTCTGTAGTTTTCATTGTATCAGTCTTTCACCTCTTTTGTTAGGTTGATTCCCAAGTATTTTATTTTTTTGGAGGATATTGTGTATGGCTTGGTTGTCCTCATTTCCATTTCAGAGGATTTTTCGCTGATATATAGGAATGCCATTGATTTATGCATGCTGATTTTATATCTTGCCACTTTGGTGAATTCATTTATTAGCTCTAATAGTTTCTTTGTAGAACCTTTTGTGTCTGCTAGGTATAGAATCATGTCATCTGAAAATAGTGATAATTTAAGTTCTACTTTTCCTATTGTTATGCCTTTAATTTCTTTCATCTGTCTAATTGCTCTGGCCAGTGTTTCAAGAACTATGTTGAACAGAAGTGGTGAGAGAGGGCATCCCTGTCTTGTTCCAGATTTTAGAGGGAATGCCTTCAATTTTTCTCCATTCAGAATGATGCTAGCCTGAGTCTTAGCATTGATTGCTTTTACAATATTGAGGTATGTTCCTGTTATCCCTAGTTTTTCTAGAGTTTTGAACATAAAGGGATGCTTTACTTTGTTGAATGCTTTTTCTGCATCTATCGGGATGATCATCTGGTTCTTATTTTTAAGTCTATTGATGTGGGGAGTAACATTTATTGATTTCTGTATATTGAACCAGCCTTGCATCCCAGGGATGAATCCTACTTGATCATGGTGCACATTTTTTTTTGAGCTGTCTATGTTCTTTTCAAGTTGAAATACTTTGTTTTCATTGATTGATGTTTTATCTTCTAAGTGTTCTTCTCTGCTAGTAGTATTCTCAATTGAGTTTTCAAGTTGGTTTATTGCTTCCTGCATTTCTAGAATTTCTGTTTTTTTTTTTTTATTTTATAACCTCATCTCCCTGTATAGTTGATCTTCTGCTTCTTTTATTTGTTTATGTAATTCATTGTCGAAGTGATCTTTCATTGTCTGATTTCGCTCTCTAATGTCTTCCCTGAGACTCCAGATTATCTGAAGCATGTATATCCTGAATTCTTTATCTGACATTCCATCTGCTGCAGATATTACCTCTTCTAACGTAGACTTTAACTGCATTGCTTGTGGACCTTTCTTTCCATGTCTTTTCATGCTGTTCGCGTTTCTTTCTTCTTGGTGAAACTGTTGTGTTATTGAATTTTTCCCCTATATATTTATATTGCTTTTGTATAGTTGCAAAGTCTCCCTCGCAGGCACGGGCGGCTGCTCTGCCCTTCCTACATTTGGGGCAATGTGCCTACCACACCAGCAGGATGCTGGGCCTGTTCTGCTGGTCGAAAGCAGGTCCGCCTACCTTGAAGGCGTGAGCGGCAGCTCTGTCCCTCTACGGGCGCTGGGCCTGTTCTGCCACTGGGTCGCAGATCGGCCTACCTTGCAGGCGGGGGCGGCAGTTCTGACCATCCGCAAGCCACTGAGCCTCATCTGTCTGTCGTTTGCAGGTCCGTCTACTTTGCAGGCGTGGATGGCGGCTCTGCCCCTCCCCCAACTGGGAAGATGTGTCTATCATGCTGGCGGGCCATTGGCCTGGTCTGTCGGTGGTCGCAGGTCCACCTACCATGCAGGCACGGGGGGCGTCTCTGACTCTCCGCAGATTGCTGGGCCTGTTCTGCCTGTGGGTCACAGGTCCGCCTACCTTGCAGGCGGGCGGCGCCTCTGCCCCTCCCAAAACCAAGGCGATGGGTTTTCCAAGCTGGCGGGTCTCTGGACTTGTTCTGCCCATGGGTCGCAGGTACGCCTACCTTGCAGGAGTGATTGGCCTCCCCCTCTCAATGTGTTTTTAAAGTTAACAAATATGTGAATTCCTGTATCCCTTTTTCTGTAGCCTATTCAACACATGTATTTTTATAGGCACATATAGAATGCTACCTGGTATCACACCTACATTTTTGTGAGGTGGCTGCATCGGCAAATACAAACTATGAGAAGAGAGCATTCCTCCTAAATGCTGTAGGAACTGAATATTGAACCTATGGGTCAGCTTCCTAGTAGAATAAAATTATACATAAATCCATGTTCTGTAAAATATATATTTTGCATCTGTGGATTATATACATTTCATGATGAATTTCAAATGGCGCATATATTGCTACATTTTAATGTCTGTGTGTGTGTTTTGTGCATATATATATATATATATATATAAATAAATATATATATATATATATATATATATATAGTCTCCAGATTTTTCAAAATATAAAATATATGTGTCTTAAATACACTTCTAAAATTCATTCATGTTCATGTAAGTGGATTTATATTCAAATTTTTACAAGATTATTCTCAGAAATATTCATCCACCTGAAAAACATATTTGTTTCCTAGTACTGAAAACTATCTTCAGTGATTCGTGCATTGGAATCCTAATATTTCTACAGTAACTGACCCAGTTTAACATCAATGCATGTAGATTCCTATGGGACATGATGTGTGTTTTGACGGTCATTTTTATTCAACACTGGTACATTACTATTTCTTAAGTTTATGCACATCATAGGACATATATTTCATCCACAATTTCGCAAATTTATAGGCATTTGTATCACTTTCAATCACTTCCTGCTTCAGAACACATGTATTCCTCCAGGTTTCGTCTTTTCATGAGACTTCTTTCCAAACACACTATTTTCGATTTCCATAATCAATTTGAAGCAAAGCTCACACACTCTTCATGACAAACCATAATCCTCATATTGCCATTAGATGTATAATGGGTTGAAATGAATAATTGTATATTAATATAAGATTTCTTATATATTTTCACATTTCAATTCAATCCATTATTTCAAGTTGGAACCAGTTATATTATTTATTCACAGAATGGCCTATTCATGCATTTTCTTTGTATTCATAGACACAGGGTACACCTTTTTGTACCCCCAATACAAAATTATACATCTTCAAAATATTGCTCCCAGAAATGGTGGATGAAATACTCATGTCACCTGATCTACATACACATTTAATCACAGTAATATTCTGGACACCAAATGCAAAGCTCACACTTATGATTATACCAAAGCCTAAATAGAAAGTGAATATTGGATTACTAAAAACATCCATGTCCAGGTTGCCTAACGCTATCAAATGTCAATCCTATTGGTGACTATATATTTGTTTCTTCCTAAGACATTCAGTCTCTAACCGAAACCCTATTGCTAAAGAACTTTTGGTCCAAATCCTATACTCAATCTTTGTCCGATACTTACCGACTATCTTCCTGAACCTTCTGACTATATCTGTTTGAGTGGATGTTCTCTTCTACATTCAATCATCCAAGGTACAAATTCCTATGCCATTGTATATCAATTTATCTGAGACATCTGTGCAGAACATAATTCAGGCTAAGTATCCCAATCAAGGGCCCAATGACTTTCTGGGCTTCAAATCTTACCTAGATTTCTGTTTTCATGCTTACATTTAACCTATATATTCTTGTAAGTATCTCAGGTTCCCAATATCATTATTCATCCCACAGAATGATTCCTAACCCAAATCAAACTTGTTATTAACCCTAACCATACACTGTTCTATCAATCTAACTTTACAGAAGAGCTGGATTAGAGTTGGTCTTACAATACAGGAATGTAGAGAATTTTCCACCTACTGAGAACCTCAAAGGTCCATGCAGAAATTATCCCTGGAAAACATGTATACAGATATGAAGAACCTGAGAGAGTAAAAGTCATCTTCCATCTCAAACAACCTGGTCAGGATGAAGGGTTGTGTCTGAATCAGCCTCTCTCTTCTTAATGTAGAGAAGATGGACCAAACCAGGCAGGTGTGGAGAGCTGTTCCTGGGGGCCAATGGTTGATATACCATTCAAACTTGTGAAAATGTCACAGGAATTGGGGCAGCCTCCTTTTCATAGGACCCTTGGAAACAACTGTTAGGACAAAGTGGTTGCCAAGCAGTGACCTTATTCAGTTCCTGAAGGAAGTGACCTCACCTCACTTCCTTGGTAATGCAACTCTCTGAACTAGGCATCCAGGAATCCAGGTACCCAGAGCCAGTCCCAGTCCCAGTCCCAGTTGGCTCACTTGATTGGATTTACCAAGGACAGTGTCAGTTTTCCTTGGTACCTACTGATGTGAGGATGGCCAAATGCAAGGAAAGCTATGAAGACGGGTGTTTCCTGTGAAAGCAGGTAGTGGTTCACCACTGGCTCCTGACTATTTCAAAGAGTTTGCAAAGACACCAGATCTGAGAAAGTACAGGCCAATTCGGGGAAAAATACTATGGCCCACCAGTCAGAGGAAACTCCGGATAATCAAAGACCTACTTGGGGGAAGGATGTGCTTTGTGGGTGTGGGTGTGAGTTTGTGGTATTGTCTCATGTTTTGAGAATAAGTAGGAAATGCGGTTTGTTTGATTTGAACTGGACTGTTTTTAGTAAGTGGTTTGACAATGCGATGTTTCTACGTCTGTGTATCCCACTGTGTCTGTGGTTGTAGACATTAGAAAAGAGAATGCATCAATTGATGTGTCCTCTCTAGTAAATATCTTCATTCATACTGCCCAATTTATTAATGGACTTTGGCTTGCCTTATGGATGGGCAACACCTACTCACTTCCTAGGTTCCTTATTTCTTCCTGAATTCTGGCCACTCTCCAGAATACGATCATGGATTTATGTACCATCTCCAAACTCTGTGACATGGCCATGTACTAGATAGCTGAGGGGAATGGCTAGCATCTCAGAAAACTCAGATATCAGTGTGACCAGGAAAGTCTCAGTGGAGAAACTCTGCTTTGGGGCATTTGCTTATCGATGGTTCTGTTGCCCTGAATGTCAGGAAGTTCTTTTTCTCAGGCCACACCTTTGTGAAGCCTGAAAAAAACAGTTTTGAAATGGAAATGAATGGGCATCACCTGTGGATCTTGGCTTAATTGCTTTGGAAAAGGATGTGTCTGTATCAGCATTCTGGCCCTGTGTGAGGCTGTGGCTTAGATTCTCAGAACGTGATGGATCCAAAGAAAGATCCCATGTGTCCATCCAAAACCAAATTGGCCAAAAAAGCAGTCATTGTGGATGAAGTTTCTTGCCTTCTTCAATAAGGTTCCTGACTTCCATCAAGTGAGAATAGAGATACTTTGGGTCTAATGAGTTCTTCAAAGCTGTGCAGAGGCTAGCCCATAGGTGCTTGAGTTTTCCCATTACTCCAATTCACACAAAGAATCTATACCCGACAGCCAGTATGCCTCAAATTGGAGAAGCAAAGCAGTATTAAGGGCAGGCATATTTGGTCACTCCTGGTTAACAGGAAGGGTGTCCAGCCCACCCTGACTTTAGCCAAATGAGGTCAAAGGGAGCTTATTTTGGACACTCTCTTGGGCTGCACCCCTTATGGAAACCTCCTGCCAGAGGTTCTGATGTGTTTCTATATGGAAGAAGATGAGTGCCACGTGGGGTTTTTTTGGTTTTAATTGTGGTCATTTGTGTGGTGGTTGGAAGAGATGAATGGGTCCACATGGGCTTGAACTCTGGTTTGATTCCCCTTAGAGACTGAGTTCTGGAACTGACCTCATAGAAGTATTGCCATAAAATGTGTTGGAATTGTAGGAGGCCACGCATGAGATTCGCACTTGAAACCTAAGATCTAGGCCCAGGATGGCTTTCCACAGAGCACGGAGAATCTCAGCAAGAATATCACTTGATTTTATGCTGAAACACTTGGTAGCCATAGTTGACAATCAAAACACACATGGACCAAACATTGTAGAAATCAATGGGCCTGATTTCATGTGATCTTTTGGCCACACTTTGGGAAGCCTTGCCTGTGAGAATTCTCCAGAAATTTCATTGAAATGAGCTTCCACACCATTTAATGGTTCCTGAATGAAGTGAAACCCACAGTGCCTCCAACTTCATCCTTGAAAAGTGGCTAGATAAAAACCATGAAATTTTTGAAATTCCCATGACCAGGTGGCAATGGAGAATCTTTTGATATCCTGTTGCTGATCATGAATATACCAGACAGTGCCTTGATTGAGTGGGTTTTATACAAATGGTGTAGAACAGAGATGCCAGTAAGTTGAAGCCTGCTGAGTAGTGGGCCTTGAGCAGTGGTGTGAAGGTGTGTGATAAAAAATCTGTGGTTTGGCCATGTGGATCTGCTATTGTCTTCCAAATGCTTGTAAATGACATGGTGCAGCTAGCAGACCCTTATATGTAAATGTTTCTTATTATATGGAGAAGTTTCAGGGAAATGTTCAGAATCAGGTTGCTATAGTCAAGGGGGCAAGCTATGTGGGATAGAAGCCTGATTGGTACATTATCTTGCAGACCCTAACACACCACACGTGACAGAACTCCCTCTAGCACTGTGTCCCAGATGAACTCCTTGTATTTCGTGAAGCAAACACCAAAATCCCAGTGCAGCAGCAAGAAACACCACAAAAAGTGGAGGATGACCAAATGGCTTCAGAGTCCACACGGGGAGACACTTAGCCCCCAGATGAAATATTTTACCTACAAAGAGCAAATTCAGCACTGCCGCCTCATGTTCATTGGAAAATAAGAAACCCCTCCTCCAGGTCACATAGATGCAGACCCAGCTTTGATGGTGTCACTACTAAGGAAGCTGAAGCTACTGACAATAACATATATTTCAAGTGCCCAACCTCAGAGTCAGTTTCTTAAGAAGTCTTTAGGCCAGCAGAACTCCATGTTTGTGGAGTGTTTACCTTGTCCCTTACTTTTGGAAACTCTTTTACCACCTCCAAGTTTTTGAACTCCTGAGCATATTCCATTCCAGATTTGTATTCACAGAATTTCTATCTCTTCTCCTCTAATTGTGTCTTACTTGGGTCGAAGGTAATGTCATGACATCGTTCTGAATGAGAGTGGGAAGATTTGTGTGTAGCCCATATTTGCATACACATAGGATTCAATACCAATTTTCCATTCAGAATACTGAATCCCTGACACTAACACATACCCTACTAGACTCTGACTATTAATTCTAATATGATTTAGAAAACTAACCAAACAGAATAGAAATACAAGCAGTTCAGAGGAGGCATGGTGTATAGTTGAACTTGCATTTTGCATTATATACGGTAGGAGTTATAAACTGAGTCAAATTTTTTTGGAAATAATTGTCCATGTGCTTTTAAAGTTAACAAATATGTGAATTCCTCACTCCCTTTCTCTGTAGCCTATTCAGCACATGTATTTTTATATGCACATATAGAATCATAATTGGTTTCACACGTACATTCTTGTGAGGTGGCTGACTTGGCAGATACAAATTGTGAGAAAAGATCACTTCTCCTAATCCATGTTGAAACTGAAATTTCAACCAATGGGTGATCTTCCTAGTAGAACAACATTATACATTAATCCATATTAAGTAAAATGAATATTTTTTGATTTATGGATGATACATATTTCATGATGAATTTCGATTGGCATATATATTGCTACTATTTAATGTGTGTGTGTGTGTGTGTGTGTGTGTGTATTCTCCAGATTTTTTAAAATAAGAAATATATGTGTCTTATTTACACTCCCTAAATTCATTCATTTTCATATATGTGAATTTATAATCAACTTTTCACAGATTATTCTCAGAAATAGTCATCCACCTGAATTACATATTTGTTTCCCAGTACTGAAAACTAACTTCGGTGAATGGTGCATAAAAATCCTAATATTTCTGCAGTAACTTACCTAGTTTAACATCAACGCAAGTAGACACCTATGGGACATGATGTGTATTTTGACGTTCATTTTCATTCAAAACTGGCACATTAATATTTCTTCAGTTTATGCACATCATAAGATATATATTTCATCCACAAGTTCGTAGATTTATAGGCATTTGTTTCACTTTCAATCACTTCCTGCTTCAGAACACATGTATTCCTCCAGGATTCTTGACTTGTCTTTTCATGAGACTTCTTTCCAAACACATTATTTTCGATTTCCACAATCACTTTTGAAGCAAAACTCATACACTTTTCTTGATAAACCATAACCCTAATATTACCATTAGATATATAACTGGATGGAACAAATTATTGTATATCAATATAAGATTTTGTGTACATTTTCAAATATCAATTTAATCCATTATTTAAAGTAGGAAACAGTTCTATTATTTATTCACAGTATGGTCTATTCAGGCATTATCTCTATATACATAGACACAGGGTACACCTATTTGTACCCCCAAACTACTTTACATGTTTTCAAAATATTGATCCCAGATATGGTGGAAATAATACTCATGTCACCTGATCTACATATACATTTTATTACAGTAATGATTGGACACAAAAAGCAAAGTTCACTCTTATGATTGTACCAATGCCTTAAAGAAAGTGAGCATGGATTATTAAAAACATCCATGTCCAGGTTGCCTAATGCGCTCAAATATCAATCCAATTGGTGACTATATATTTCTTTCTTCTTAAGATTATATTTTCAACCTCAAGTCTGTTGAAAATGTCTAAACCTATCTCTCACTTTATACATTGCCAGATTTCCTGAAGTCTCTAGTGATATCTGGTTTCCTACATATTTTCCCCAGTTCATCATTGTGACTGACTCTTTATATGTGCTGACATTTACATTCACTGTCTACGTGTAACCTTATTGCTAAAGGACTTTTGATCCAAATCCTATATTCACTCTTCTTTCTATACCTACCGAATATCTTCCTTATCCTACAGACTATCCGTTTTTGACTGTATGTTCTCTTCAACATTCAATCATATCATTCTATATAGATTTATCTGAGATATCTGTGCAGAATATATTTCAAATCTAAGTATCCCAGTCAAGGCCCCAATGCCCTTCTGGGCTTCAAATCTTACCTAAATTTCTATTTTCATATTTATATTTCACCTGTATATTCTTGTAAATATCGCAGGTTCCCAGTGCCATTATTCATTCCACAGAATGTTTCCTACCCAAAATTGAACATGTTATTAACCCAAACCACACACTGTTTCCTCAATCTAACTATACAGAAGAGCAGCAACAGAGTTGGACTTACAATACTGGAATGTAGGGGATCTTCCACCTATTAAGAACCTCAAAGGTCCATGCAGAATGATCTTTTGAGGAGATGTAGGCAGATATGAAGGACCTGAGAGAGCAAAAGACATCTTCCATGGCAAACATCTTGTTCAGGATGAAGGGATGTGACTGAACCAGCATCTATGTTCTTAATGTAGAGAAGATTGACAAAACCAGGCCTGTTTGGAGAGTTCTTTTCAGGTGCCTATGTTTGATATACCATTCTAAATTGTGAAAGTGTCAGAGTAATTAGATGCATCCTCCATGTCATGGGACACTTGAAAGCAACTGTTAGGACAATGTGGTTGCCAAGGCAGTGACCTCATTCAGTTCCTGAAAGAAGTGAACTACCTCACTTCCTTGGTGATGAAACTCTGAATTTGGAATCCAGGAAGCCAGGCACCAAGAGCCAGTCCCTGTCCCAGTTCCAATGGGCTCACTTGTTTGGTAATACCAAGGACAGAGTCAGACTTTTTTGCTACCTACTGATGTGAGGATGGCCAAATTCCAGGAGAGCTCTGAAGAGGGGCCTTTCCTGAGAAAGCAGGTAGTGGTTCACCGCTGTCTACTGAAAACTTCACAGGTTGGCCAAGGAGACCAGATCTGAGAAAGGACAGAATATTTTGGTGGAACATAATATGGCTCACCAGTCAGAGGACAGTCCGGATACTCACAGACCTGCTTTAGGGAAGGAGTTGCCTTTGTGGGTGTGGGTGTGAGTTTGTGGTTTTGTCTCATGTTCTTAGAATAGGTAGGAAAGGCAGATTGTTTGGTTTGGAGTGGAGTGCTTCTAGAATGTCATTTGACAAGGAGAGAGTTTCTATCTCTGTATCCCACTGTGTCCATGATTGTCGACATTTGAAAAGAGAATGCATCAATGGATTGTCCTGTCTAGTAGAAAGCTTTCCAGCATTCATCCTGCCCAATTGATGAATGGACTGCGGCTTGCCTTATGAATAGGCAACACTTATTAACTTCGTAAGCTCCAGTTTTCTTTTTGAATTCTGGCCACTCTCCTGAATAGGCTCATGGTTTTGTGTCCAAGATATAAACCACCTCCAAGCTTTGTTACACGGCCATGTACTGGATATCTGAAGGCAATGGGAACATCTCAGAGAACTCAGATATCAGTGTGACCAGGAAAGTCTCAGTGGAGAAACCCTGCTTTGGGCCTTTTGCTTACCTACTGTTCTGTTGCCCTGAATGTCAGGAACGTCTTTGCCTCAGGCCACCCTTTGTGAATCCTGAAGAAAACAGTTTTCAAATGGAAATTAATGGGCATCACCTGTGGCTCTGTGCTTAATTTCTTGGAAAGGGATGTGTCTGAATCAGCCCCTTGGCCCTGTTTGAGGCTGTGGCTTAGATTCTCAGCACCTGATGGATCTACAGAAATATTCCATGTGTGAATACAAAACCAAAATGGCCAAAAGAGAAGTCAATGTGAATGAAGTCTCTTGCCTTCCTCTGTATGTCCTGACTCCAATCAAGTGAGAATAGATATCCTTTGGGTCAAATGAGTTCTTCAAAGCCCTGCAGAAGCTAGGAAATAGGTGCTTGGATTTTCTCATGACTCCAATTCACACAAAGAATCTATACCCAACAGTCAGTAAGAGTCAAAATGGAGAAGCAGAGCAGTATTAAGGGCAGGCCTATTTGATCACTCCTGGTTCACAGGAAGGGTGTCCAGGCCACCCTGAATTTAGGCAAAAATGGCGAGGGTGCATATTTTGAATACAGTCTTGGGTTGTACCCCTCATGGAAACCTGCAGCAAGAGGTTATGAAGAGCGTCTCTATGGCCGAAGATGAGGGTCATGTGAAAGTGTTTTGGTTTCAACTGTGGTCATTTGTGTGGTGGTTGGACTAGATGAATGGGTCCACCTGGTCTTGAACTCTGCTGTGATTCCCCTTAGAGACTGAGTTCTGGAACTGACCTCAGAGAAGTATTCCCATGAATTGTGTTGGGATTTTAGGAGGCCACGCATGAAAGTCGCCCTTGGAAACTGAGATCTAGGCTCAGGGTGGCTCTCCACAGATCACTGGGAATCTCAGCCAGGATATCACATGATTTAATTTAGAAAGACTTGGCAGTAATAGTTGAGAGTCAAAACACACATGGATCTTACATTGTAGACCTCAATGGGCTTGGCTTCATGTGACCTTTTGGCCACTCTTTGGAAGAATTGCCTGTGAGAATTCTCCAGAGCTTTCATTGAAATGAGCTTCCTCACCATTTAATGGTCCCTAAATGAATTGAAACCCACAGTGCCTCCAACTTCATCCTTGAAAAATTGCTAGATAAATACCATGAAATTTTTGACATTCCCCTAACCAGGTGGCACTGGAGAACCTATTGATGTACTGTTGCTGATCATGAGTGTACCAGAGAGTGCCTTCATTGACTGGGTTTTATTAAAATGGTGTAGAACAGAAATGCCAGTAAGTTGGTGCCTACTGAATAGTGGGCCTAGAGTGGTGGTGTGCAGGTGTGTGATAAAACATCTCTGGTGGGGCCATGTGGATCTGCCAATGGCTTCCATATGGCTTGTGACTTACATGGTGCATCCAGCAGAACCTTATAAGTCTAAAACCTCTCCATAAAAAGACATGTTTTTATATGGAGATTTCAGGGCAATGTTCAGAATCAGGTTGCTATGGTCAAGCGGGCAATCTATGTGGGATAGAATCCTGGTTGGTGCATTCTCCTGAAGACCCTGACCCACCACACATGACAGAACTCCCTCCAGCACTGGGTGCCATTTGAACTCATTGTATTTCGTTATGCAAATACCAAACTCCTGGTGCAGCAGTAAGAAACACCACAAAAAGTGGAGGATGACCAAATGGCTTCACAGTCCACACGGGGAGACACTTAGCCTTAAGTGGCCACAGTTTACCTACAAAGAGTGAATTCAGCACTGCTGCCTTATGTCCTTTGGAAAATAAGAAACCGTGTCCTACAGGTCACATAAATGCAGATACAGTTTTGATGCTCTCACTAGAAAGTAAGCTAAAGCTCCTGACAAAAACATATATTTCAAGTGCCCAAACTCAGAGGCAGTTTCTCAAGAAGTCTTTAGGCCGGCAGAGCTCCATGTTTGTGGAGTGTTTACCTGTTAGACCAGGATGCAAGAAAAGACCACTGACTCCAATTAAAATCTAATTAAAGAGATCTTATTATTTCTACTGGTTGGGCTGCATCTCCCACCCAAAATTGCGGGAACAAGACAGCAACCCCACAGCCAAGCTTTATTGCCCAGAAAGTTACACAAAACGTCGGTTACAGATAAAAGATCTCTGACAAGCATCACACTCATGGTAGTTCATATTTTCGTTTGCTGGCCCCTACATCAGAATTTATGAGGACCATTAGAGCCTCAGAGAGGGTCGTTTTCTGGCCAGGGAAAGCCAATATTTATGAGGTGTCACTAAAGTTTCAGAGAGGACTGCTATCTAATCAGAGAGTCAGGCATGGCTGAGTTCAAGGCACTGGCATGCATTCCAAGCAGGTTCAGAATTTGCAGTAATTTGTAGTTAAGCCAAAATTATCTTTTCATAGCTTTGTGGCAAGATGTCTCCCAATTTTAATAAAAGATCAGGATGGGTCTATCATTCCGCCTTTTCTAATGTGTCCCTTTCAAATCTTTGATAGGGTAGGGGAAGAGCACTGAGGGAATTTTAATCCCTCAGGTAACAGTCTTCAAATTTTTAGAACTCACCCAAAACTGGATTCCTGATTTTACCTGACTTAATAACCTACTTATATTGATAGTCTATTTATTTTTTGGCTCCACTGTTGTAAGAAAAGAGGCGTCAGACATTTTGGCGTCTTCTGAGCTGAGAGAGGGTGACGTGATGGGGCACGGCGTGAGGGACATGAGTTGTCTTTTAGAAGTCAGTAGAGGGACATGAGTTGCCTTTTAGAAGTCAGTTCGGTTTGAAGATTTGTTGAGGAAGAACAGGTTGTAAAGTCATCTGGGGATAGGTTCTTCTATGAGAGAAACAAAAACCCTGAGTACTGAATAAATGTTGCAGCAGCTGGAAAATGTCACTGTATAGAAGTTCCCTCAGCAGGATTTAATATCCCCAGTTATCAGGACTGTAAACTTAATATTTAACTTTTAGTGTTACGGTTGTCCCTCCCCATAAGTTACAGTTTAATAATTTAATGTCATCAGATCTTGCAAAATCTTTTTACTAGTATGAGCTCTGTGTCTAATAGAGAATCATTTAATTCTGTTACTCAGGGCTGGATAATCGTACTACCAAATACCAAGCCTTCCTGTGTAGGTTACGAATATCTGTAGGCCTTAAACTAAAATCTTCTGCCTCTGGCAGCTCCTCTTGATAGTCTCTTTTTATTGTTATCAGGCATTCCTCTCTGAGAATCCTTCTTTGTATTTTCCAGTCTTACTTATTTTGGGAGGCTAACATAAAGGGTATACCTTAAAATATTATTATTATGATTATTATTATTATTATTTAAAATGCCCAAGAATGGCTTTATTTTGCTTTCAACTGTCTTTGCTAAGTGTTTAAGATGAAGCAGTCAAACTGACTTTTGTTTCTATCTAATGTTAACAATCAGCTGAGCTTTTATGGGAGTCAGTCCTGGGGAAACTTGAGAGCAGCTTCTCAGTTCTGCTAGTGCCATTTGTGCTAGGTGGGTACAGGTCTTGCTTGACCATATGCCTTCCCTCAGAAGCATCAGGGATGTCTCCCTTCTCTGATGACTCTCCTCTTCAAAACAAATGAACTGATTTAAATTCGGTTCTCCAGTGTTCTCATTAATCTCCCTAATCAGGAGGTTATGTGGCTCAGAGTTGCAAGCCTCTTTAGAGAAGCCCCTGTACCCTGGATTCAGACTGACTCAGAGGGCAAGAGCCAAATATTGGTTTTCTTGTCCCTTTTCATTTAACTTTAATTTTAAATCCTAATCTTAAACATCCAGCACATAAATTTTAACAGCCTTTTATTAAGAGTACTGGGCTTTAATGTCAATAATTGTATAATTATTTATCTTTTTATTAATTGGGATCTGTATTATTCTCTCTGTCTTGTAGGTGATGACTTATATTGAATAAACCCATGTTGTGTTCTCAAAGCAACACTTCTGTAAAACACTAACAGGGAATCTTTAGATCACTTATAAGAAAAATTTCAAAATAAAATTAACAAGAGTAAAAATACTTGGTTCGTTTAATAGCTACCCTGATTTTTTTGGCTGAGTTATACATAATATCCCCTGTTTCAGCTCCTAGTAATCTTGACAGAAAAAAAAAAACAACTTTTGAACATAACTTTAAATGAAATAAAATCTGAACTACTGCTTTCGTAGTTATTCTCACATGTAGTAAGATGGGACACAGAGCCAAATCTCAGGTAATGCAGGGTTCTTTTTAAATCTTAAGTGTTTTAGTTCTAAAGATGATTTTTGTTTTTTTAATATCATTTTACAAAGTTTACATAAATTGTTTGAAGTCACATGAACATTATCTAACATTATATTATATCACATTTAAAATATGAATTAAAGAAAGGCTGAATGTTCTTAACATTTACATAGATTAGGCTCTCATTAATTTCAAAATATATTTAAATTGTTCCCAATGTAAAAAAAGTAACATAAAACTTTACATATCTTATTGATAACAGGAAAATTAATGCCCAATATATATATATTTACCACACAACTTTAGAACACCAGCTTGATATAGTGCTCTTTTAAAGTTTCTACCTTACATACTCATATACCTGGAAGATATGAGCACATTAATAGCATCAAAATTACATTGATGTTTCTAATTAAGCCAGTTTTGCTTTTAAAAAAATGGCAGTACAGTGCTGTAAAATAACAGTTCTTATTTATTCAGTTATTTAATTTTTATGGTTGCTTGCTCTAGAAAAAATAAAAGTTAATAAACACAATGTTATGGGTAAACTTATCTTTTAAGAAATTTTTGTCTCTTTAACACATGACTGATTTTTACAATCTTATACAGACTTTAGTACAAACTTATAAAGACCTTAGTAAATCAATCAGATATCTAACAAAAGTACTCATGAATGAGTAATCCCATTTCATATTTACTTTACTTATTTATCAAAATATTAGATAAATGTATTGAACAGTGTAAACCATATTTTTTGCTGAAGGAAATGTCCTAGAACCAAGTCATATTAGAAAATTAATAGACATTAATATTTTATTAAATTTTTGAACTCCTAGAAAAACTTTTAAGCTTAAATTTAAAGACACTTATTTTTATCTGTTTATCCAATTTCAATTGTCGTTGGTAAATCCAAACAAGTGAGATCACTGGGACTGGTACTGGGACTTGCTCTGGGTGCCTGGCTTCCTGGATCCCAAGTTCAGAGAGTTCCATCACCAAGGAAGTGATGTAGGTCACTTCCTTCAGGAACTAAATGAGGTCACTGCCTTGACAACAACTTGGTCTTAACAGTTGCTTCCAAGTGTCCCATGAGATGGAGCCTGCACCATTTCCTGTGACACTTTCACAAGTTAGAATGGTATATCAACCATAGGCACGCAGTAACAGCTCACCACACAGGCCTGGTTTTGTCCATCTTCTCTACATTGAGAACATAGATGCTGGTTCAGTCACATCCCTTCATCCTGAACAAGATGTTTGCCATGGAAGATGACCTTTGCTCTCTCAGGTCCTTCATTGCTGCCTACATCTTCTCAAGGGATCATTCTGCATGGACCTTTGAGGTTCTCAACAGGTGGAAGATCCCCTACATTCCAGTATTGTAAGACCAACTCTGTTGCTGTGCTTCTGTAATGGTAGATTGAGGGAACAGTGCATGGTTTGGGTTAATAACATGCTCAATTTGGGGTAGAAAACATTCTGCGGAATGAATAATGGTACTTGGAACCTGTAATATTTACAAGAATATACAGGTGAAATATAAATATGAAAAGAGAAATCTAGGTAAGATTTGAAGCCCAGAAGGGCATTGGGGCCTTGACTGGGATACTTAGATTTGAAATACATTCTGCACAGATGTCTCAGATGAATCTATATAGAATGGCATAGGACCTTGTACCTTGGATGATTGAATGTCGAAGAGAACATCCAGTCAAAAAGGGATAGTCGGAAGAATTAGGAAGATAGTCTGAAGGTTTAGAAAAAACAGTGATTATAGAATTTGGACCAAAAGTTCTTTAGCTATAGGTTTCTGGGCAGAGAGTGAATGTCAATGTCAGCACATGTGAAGGGTCAGTCACAATGATGAACTGGGGAAAATAGGTAGGAAAGCAGATATCAATAGAGACATTAGGAAATCAGCAGGAGTATAATGTGAGTGATAGAATTAGACATTTTCAAAAGGCTTGAGGTTGAATATATAATCTTAGGAAGAAACAAATATGTAGTCACCAATAGGATTTACATTTGAGAGCATTAGGCAAAGTGGACATGAATGTTTTAGGTATCCAAGCTCACTTTTCATTTTGGCTTTGGTACAATAATAAGTTTTGAGGTTTGCTTTTTGTGTCCAGAATATTACTGTGATAAAATGTATGTGTAGATCAGGTGACATGAGTATTTCTTCCACCATTTCTGGGAGCAATATTTTGAAGACGTATAAATTATTATTGGGGGTGCAAATAGGGGTACACTTTGTCTATTAATATAGAGAAAATACAGGAATAGACCATTCTGTGAATAAGTAATGTAACTGGTTCCAATTTTAAATAATGGATTGAATTGACATCTGAAAATCTACAGGAAATCTTATATTGAAATACAATCATTCATTCCAACCAGTTATACACCTAATGGTAACATTAGGGTATAATTTATCATGAAGCGTGTGTGAGTTTTGCTTCAAAAGTGATTATGAAAATTAAAAATAATGTGTTTGGAAAGAAGTCTCATGAAAAGCCCAGTCAAGAATCCTGGAGGAATGCATGTGTTTCCAAGCAGGAAGTGATTGAAAGTGAAACAAATGCCTATATATTTGTGAATTTGTGGATGAAATACATATATTATGAAGTGCAAAAACTGGAGAAATAGAAAGTTACCAGTGCTGAATAAAAATGAACGTCAAAATATTGATGGTTTCCCATAGGAATACACCTGAGTTGATGTTAAACTGGGTCAGTTACTGTAGAAATATTAGGATTTGTAACCACCTTTCACTGTAGTGAGTTTTCTGTTCTAGAAAACAAATATGTATTTCAAGTGGATGAATATTTCTGAGAATAAACTTGTGAGAATTTGATTATTAATCCACATACATGAACATGAATGAATATTGAGAGTGTATATAAGACACATGTAATTAATATTTTGAAAAATCTGGAGAGTGTATACACACACACACACAGAAACAAAACACATACACAGACATTAACTAGTAGCAATGTATATGAAAAACAAAATTCATCATGAAATATATAACATCCACAGATGGAAAAAATATTTATATTACTGAAAATGGATTTATGTACAATGTTCTACTAGGAAGCTCACCCATAGGTTGAATTTTCAGTTCCAACAGCATTTAGCAGGAGGGAACTCTTCTCACAATTTGTATATGGCAAGTCAGGCACCTCACAAAAATGTACGTGTGATACCAGGTAGGATTCTATATGTGCATATTAAAATACTTGTGCTGAATTGGCTAGAGAGATAGGGAGTCAGAAATTCACATATTTGTTAACTTTAACAACACATGGAGAACTATTTCAATTAAAAATTGACTAGAATTATAACACCTACCCTTTATCTTGCAAAATGCAAGTCCAATATACACCATGCCTCCTCTGAACTGCTTGTATTTCAATTCTGTTTGGGTTATTTTTTTCCATCATATTAGCATTAGCAGTTAGAGTCTACTAGGGTATGGATTAGTGTCAGGGATTCAGTATTTCAAATAGAAAATTGGAAAATGAATCCAATGTATATGCAAATATGTGCTACACAAAAATCTTCCTACACTCATCCAGAACAATGCCTTGACATTACCTTCACCCCAAGAAAGACACAATTAGAGGAAAAGAGGTAGAAAGTCTGTGAATACATATCTGGATTGAAAAATGCATAGGAGTTCACAACATTGGAGGTGGTAGAGGAGTTTTCAATAGTAAGGGACACGGTTGATACACCCAACCTGATCTTTTATTAAAATTAGGAGCCATCTTGCCACAAATCCATGAAAAGCTAATTTTGGCTTTACTATAAATTACTGCAAATTCTGAACCTGCTTGGAATGCCTGTCCATTCCTTGAACTCACCCATGCCTGGCTCTCTGACCAGATCACAGCCTTCTCTGAAACTTCAGTGACACCTCATAAATATTGGCCTTCCCTGGCCATACAACGACCCTCTCTGAGGCTCTAATGGTCCTCATTAATTCTGATGCTGGAGCCAGAAAAAAAAAGTGTAAACGACAATTAGTGTGATGCTCATCAAAATTCTGTTTTCTGTAACCCCCCTTTTGTGTAACTTTCTGGGCTATAAAGCTGGGCTTTAGGAAAGGTGGGTTTGCTGTCTTGTTCTTGCCATTTTGAGAGGGAGAAACAGCCTGGACGTTTGAAATAATAAGCTTGCCTTAATTTGATTTTAATTGGAGTCAGTGGTCTTTTCTAGCATCCTTGTCTAACATTTTGTAGTTTCCCAGCGAGCTGACCCTGCCCCAACAAATCACAAGACCAGACTGCTGGAAATTCTGAAGCTGGCCTTCCCTCCAGGCAGGGCTCCAGCCTGGAGAGGCAAGTACCAAGGCCTTGGAGTGAGCTTTTGGTCCATGAAGCACTGCAGTGAACCACCACACTAAAACTATTAGCAAGCACCTTGTGAAGGTGGCCTCATAGTTAAGTGGCGCCTTTATAACATCTGATATCCGGTTAAGGGAGATCTATTCTGATGACAGAGAGGTGGCCTGGGGAGGTTCACATATACTCCTGTCTGGGACAGTAAAGAGAATCGTTCTGTCCTCTGTTCTGTTCTGTAGGGAAATCCTCTGAAAGGGTAGAGACGTGCCAACGGGCACGCAGGAGATCTTATCCTGGAGCTTTAGCAAGACGTTGCATTGCTCCACTGTTTTTCTGTTTCGGTGCCGGGTTTCTGGTTTCTTTTTGTGTTTTGTTCTGTGTTCTATATGGTTTTTGTTGTTCGTTTTTGTGCGTTTTGTTGATGTTTCCTATGGTAAAAACTTAAGGATTTTGGACATGGAAATGGGTAATAAGGCAAGTAAGCCTGACACCCCTTTTGACTGTGTTTTAAGGAACTACGATGAACACTACCCCCCTTTGTTAAGCAGGATGAGAGAAGCCCCTAGCTGGCTGTCTGGAGCACACCCACTGCAGAGGGCAATGCCTGCTGGGGATCTAAGAACTGAGTATCTCCCAGGTTAACAAGTGAAACTCTTTTAAAACCCCTTGTCCCTCCAGATCAGGAGAGTCACAAACTTTGGGCACAGTCCCCTGTGTTTCTCCTTTGTTAGCAAAGCAATAAACTTCCGTTTTTTTTTTCTCAAAACCCTGTCATCATTATTAAATTGGCATTAATTGGCTGACTACTGAAATGTTAGGAGATGGAGTGTGCTTGGCATTGGAACCGAACCAGAGGAGCTAATCCTGTAAGTAAAAGGAGGGACTGATTTTGATCCTACAGAACTAGGTTAATGTTTTTATGATCAGATCTATCTTTGACCAACTGTGGAGTTTTTGAAACATTGCAATGTAGATTTCACCTGTGAAAAGCTACAGGGCCTTAACTACTATTTTGTGTGCACACTTTTGTTATGTGTTGTATGTCTATATATACATATGTCCGTATATCATATATATGATACACAAATTAACATATATACAGAGCACTCATAAAAAAAAACGCTCATAAAAACAAATTTTAAAAAGTGGATCCAAAGATCTTTAATTCACGTGATTTAAATGGTTCAATTTAAATTGGATAAAAAGATAAAAATAAATGTCTTTAAATTTAAGCCTACAAGTTTTTCTAGGTGGTCAAATATATAATAAAATATTAATGTCGACAAAAGTTCTAATATGCCTTCGTTCTAGGACTTTTTCTTCAACAAAAAAATGGTTTACACTGTTCAATACATTTGTCTAATATTTTGATAAATAAGTAAAGTAAATTTCATATGGGATTACTCACTCATGAGCAATTTTGTTAGACATCTGATTGATTTACTAAGGTCTGATTGATTTACTAAAGTCTGTATAAACTTGTAAAAATCAGTCATGTGTTAAAGAGACAAAAATTTCTTAAAACATAAGTTTACCGATAACATTGTGTTTATTAAGTTTTATTTTTTCTAGAGCAAGCAACCATGAAAATTAAACAACTGATTAAATAAGAACTGTTATTATAGAGCACTGTACTGCCATTTATTTAAAAGCTAAACAGTTAATGTAGAAACATCAATGTAATTGTGATGTCATTAATGTGCTCATATCTTTCAGGTATACGAGTCTGTAATGTAGAAACTTTAAAAGAGCATTATATCAAGCTGGTGTTCTGAAGTTGTATGGTAAATATATATATATGTATATACATACATATATATATATATATATATATATATATATATATATATATATATATATATATATATATATATTGGGCATTCATTTACCTGTTTTCAATAAGATATGAAAAGTTTTATATTACTTCTTACATTGGGGAACACTTTAAATGTATTTTTATGTTAATGAGAGCCTAATCTATGTAAAGGTTAAAATCTTTCAGCCTTTCTTAAATTCATGTTTTAAATGTGATATAATATAATGTTAGCTAATGTTCATGTGACTTCAAACAATTTATGTAAACTTTGTAAAATGAAATTTAAAAAAACAAAGATTATCTTTAGAACTAAAACACTTAAGATTTATAAAAAGCCCTGCCTTACCTGAGATAAGGCTCTGTGTCCCATCTTACTACATGTGACAATGACTACGAAACCAGTAGGTCAGATTTTATTTCATTTAAAGTTATTTTTAAAAGACTTTTTTTTCTGTCAAGAATACTAGGGGATATAATATATAACTCAGCTAAAAAATTCAGGGTAGCTATTACACAAACTATGTATTTTTACTCTTGTTAAAAAATTTTATTTTGTAATTTCTTTATAAGTGATATAAAGATTCTCTGTTAGTAGTGTTTTACAGAAGTGTTGCTTTAAGAACACAACATGGGTTAATTTAAGATAATAAGTCATCACCTACAAGATAGACAGAATAATACAGATCCCAATTAATAAAAAGTTAAATAATTATAAATTTATAGACATTAAAGCCCAGTACTCTTAATATAAGGCTGTTAAAATTTATTTTCTGAATGATTAAGATTAGGATTTAAAATTAAAGTTACACGAAAAGGGCCAAGAAAAACAATATTTGGCTCTTGCCCTCTGAGTCAGTCTGAATCTAGGGAATAGGGGACTTCTCTAAGAGCTTTGCAACTCTGGGCCTCATAACCTCCAAATCAGGGAAATTAATGAGACCACTGGAGAACAGAAAGTCAATCAGTGCATTTGCTACAAAGTTAGAGTCAACAGAGAAGGGAGACATCCCTGATGCTTTCGAGGGAAGCCACATGTTTAAGCAAGACCTGGACCCAACAAGCGCAAATGGCACTAGCAGAACTGAAAAGCTGCTCTCAAGTTTCCCCAGGACTGACTCCCATGAAAGCTCAGCTGACTGTTAACAATAGATAGAAACAAAAGTCAGTTTCACTGCTTCATCTTAAACACTTAGCAAAGACAGTTAAAACCAAAATACAGCCTTTCCTGGGCATTTTAAATAATAATAATAATAATAATAATAATAATAATAATAATAATAATAATATTTTAAGGTATACCCTTTATGTTAGCCTCCCAAAATAAGTAAGACTGGAGGGTACAAAGAAGGATTCTCAGACAGGAATGCCTGATAATTATAAAAAAAGACTATCAAGAGGAGCTGCAAGAGGCAGAAATTTTTAGTTTAAGGCCTACAGATATGCCTAACCTACACAGGTAGGCTTGGTGTTTGCTAGTACGTTTATCCATCCCTGAGTAACAGAATTGAAGGTTTCTCTATTAGACACAGAGGCCATACTAGTAAAAGGATTTTGCAAGATCAGATGTCATTAAATTATTAAACTGTATCTTATGGTGAGGGACAACTGTAACACTAAATGTTAAATATTAAGTTGACAGTCCTGATAACTGGGGATATTAAATCCTGCTGAGGGAACTTCTATACAGTGACATGTTCCAGCTGCTGCAACATTTTTTCAGTACTCATGGTTTTTGTTTCTCACCTAGAAAAACCCATTCACAGATGACTTTACAACCTGTTCTTCCCCAACCAGACTTCAAACTGAACTTATTTCTAAAAGGCAACTCATGTCCCTCAACTGACTTCTAAAAGGCAACTCATGTCCCTTATACTGTGTCCACTCACATCACCCTCTCCCAGCTCAGAAGAAGCCAAAATGAGTGACGTCTCTCATCTTACAACAATGGAGCCAAAAATAAATAGACTATAAATACAAGTAATTAATTATGTCAGGTAAAATCAGGAATCCAGTTTTGGGTGAGTTCTAAAAATTTGGAGACTGTTACCTGAGGGATTAAAATTCCCTCATTGCTCTTCCCCTACTCTGTCAAAGATTTGGAAGGGACACATTAAAAAAGGGGGAATGATAGATCCAACCTGATCACTTATTAAAATTGGGAGCCATCTTGCCACAAAACCATGAAAAGATTATTTTGGCTTTACTATAAATTACTGCAAATTCTGAACCTGCTTGGAATACCTGCCCGTGCCTTGAACTCACCCATGCCTGGCTCTCTGACCAGATAACAGCCCTCTCTGAAACTTTATTGACAACTCATAAATCTTGGCCTTCCCTGTCCAGAAAATGACCCTCGCTGAGGCTCTAATGGTCCTCATAAATTCTGATGATGGGGCCAGCAAAAAAAAAAAATGTAAACTAGCATTAGTGTGATGCTTCTCCGACTTTTGTTATCTGTAAATCCACTTTTGTGTAACTTTTTGGGCTATAAAGCTTGGCTCTAGGAAAGGTGGGGTTGCTGTCTTGTTTCCGCCATTTTGAGAGGGAGAGGCAGCCTGGCCAGTGGAAACAATAAGCTTGCATTAATTTCATTTTAATTGGAGTCAGTGGTCTTTTCTCGTGTCCTGGTCTAACAGGTAAACACTCCAAAAACATGGAGCTCTGCCAGCCTATAACTTCTTGAGAAACTGCTTTTGACCTTGGGCAATTGAAATATATGTTGTTGTCAGGAGCTTTAGCTTCTTTGTTGTGAGACTATCAAAGCTGGGCCTGCATCAATGTGACCTGGAGGACACGGTTTCTTATTTTCCAATGAACATGAGGCAGCAGTGCTGAATTCTTTCTTTGTAGGGAAACTGTGGCCACTGAAGGCTAAGTGTCTCCCCGTGTGGACTGTGAAGCCATTTGCTGATCTTCCACTTCTCATGTTGTTTCTTTCTGCTGCACTGATAGTTTAGTATTTGCTTCATGAAATATAAGGAGATCATCAGAGATTCAGTGCTGGAGGGATTTCTCGCACGTTTGGTGGTTCAGGGTCTGCAGGAGAATACACCAATCAGGCTTCTATCCCACATAGCTTGACCCCTTGACCATTGCAACCTGATTCTGAACATTGCCCTGGTACCTCTCCATATAACAAGATGTCTTATAAGGAGAGTTCAGACATATAAAGGATTACTGGCTGCACAATGTCAGCCACAAGCCATTTGGAAGTCAATGGCAGATCCACATGGCCCCACCAGAGATGTTTTATCACACACCTGCACACCACAGCTCTGGGGCACTACTCAGCAGGTTCCAACATACAGGAATCTTTGTTCTACACCATTTTCATGAAACCCAGTCAATCAAGGCACTGTCTGGTACACTCATGATCAGCAACATGATATCCAAAGGTTCTCCAGTGTCATCTGGTAATAAGAATTTCAAAAATTTCATGGTATTTATCTAGCCATTTTTCAGGATGAAGTTGGAGACACAGTGGGTTTCAATTCATTCAGGAAACATTAAATTGTGAGGAAGCTCATTTCAATGAAAGCTCTGGAGAACTCTCACAGGCAAGGCTTCCCAAAAAGGCGCCAAAATGTCACATGTAGCCAGGCCCATTGAGGTATACAATGCAAGGTGCATGTGTATTTTGATCTCAACTATGGTTGTCAATTCTTTCAGAATAAAATCATGTGATATCCTAGCTGAGATTCCCAGTCTTCTGTGGAGAGCCACCCTGGGCCTAGATCTCAGTTTCCAAAGGCAACTCTCATGCGTGGCCTCCTAAATCCCAACACAATTCATTGCAATACTTCTCTGAGGTCAGTTCCAGAACTCAGTCTCTAAGGGGAATCACACCAGAGTTCCAGCCCTGGTGGACACAGTCATGTCTTCCAACTGCCACACAAATGACCACAATTAAAACCAAAACTCTCCCACATGGCCCTAATCTTCTTCCATATAGACGTTCATCAAATCCTCTGGCTGGAGGTTTCCATAAGAGGTGCAGTCCAAGACAGTGTTCAAAATATGCTCCCTTGACCTATTTTGCCTAAAGTCAGTGTGGCCTGAACACCCTTCCTGTGAACCAGGAGTGATCAAATAGGCCTTCCATTATTACTGCTCCACTTTTTCAATTTGAGGCCTACTGGCTGCCAGGTATAAATTCTTTATGTGAAATGGAGTCATGAGAAAACCCAAGCATCTATGGTCTAGCCTCTGCAGGCCATTGAAGAATTCATTTGTCCGAAAGGATCCCTATTCTCACTTGATTAAGGTCAGGAACCTTACAGAAGATGGCGAGAGACTTCATCCACAATGACTGCTTCTTTGGCCATTTTGGTTTTGGTAGCACACATGGAATCTTTCTTTAGATCCATCAGGAGCTGAGAATCTAAGCCACAACCCCACACAGAACCAAGAGGCAGATTCAGACACATCCCTTTCCTAAGCAATTAAGCAAAGAGCCACAGGTGAAGCCCATTCATTTTCATTTGAAAACTCTTTTCTTTAGACTTCAAAAAGGGGTGGCCTGAGGCAAAGACCTTTCTTATATTTAGGGCAAAGGACCAATAGGTAAGCAAATGGCACAAAGCAAGGTTTCTCCACTGAGACTTTACTGGTAACATAGATAACTGAGTTCTCTGAGATCCTTCCATTCACTTCAGTAATCATGTACATGGCCATGTCACAGAGCTTGGATGTGGTACATATCTTGGACACAAAACCATTATCCTATTCTGAAGAGTGCCCAGAATTCAGGAAGAAAACAGGAACATAGTAAGATAGTACGTGTTGCCCATCCATAAGGCAAGTCACAGTCCATTCATAAATTGGGCAGGATAAATGCTGGGAAGCTTTGTACTAGACAGAAAATATCCATTGATGCATTCTCTATTCTAATGTCTACAACCACGGACACAGTGGAATAAACAGACATGGAAACACTCGCCTTGTCAAACAACTTACTAGAAAAAGTCCACTCCAAACCAACCAAACCGCCTTTCCTACCTATTTTCAGAACATGAGAAAAAACCACTAACTCACTCCCACACCTACAAAGTCGCCTCCTTCCCTCAAGTAGGTCTGTAACCATCCGGAGTGTCCTCTGACTGGTGGGTCATAATATGTTCCCCGGAAATGGCCTATCCATTCTCAGATCTGGTGTCCTTGGCAAACTCTGTGAAGTTGTGAGGTGCCTGTGGTGAGCCACTACCTGCTTTTTCAGGAAATTCCCCTCTTCCAAGCTCTACTGGCTTTTGGCCATCCTCACATCAGTAGGTACCAAGAAAGACTGACTCTGTCTTTAGTAACAACAAAAAAGTGAGCCCACTGGGACTGGGACTGGGATTGGCTCTGAGTGCCTGGCTTCCTGGATCTCAAGTTTAGGGATTTCCATCACCAAGGAAGTGAGGAAGGTCACTTCCTTCAGGAACTGAACGAGGTGCCTGCCTTGGCAACCACTGTTTCCTAACAGTTGCTTCCAAGTGTTCCATGAAATAGAGGCTGCCCCTACTTCTGTGACACTTTCACAAGTTAGAATGATATATCAATCATAGGCACCAAGGAACAGCTCTCCATAAAGGCCTGGTTTGGTCCATCTTCTTTACATTAAGAAGAGAGAGGCTGTTTCAGACACATCCCTTCATCGTGATCAGGTTTTTTTTGCCATGGAAGATGACTTTTCTCTCTCAGGTCCTTCATCGCTGCCTACATCTTCTTCAGGGATCATTTCTGCATGGACCTTTGAGGTTCTCAGCAGGTTGAAGATTCCCTACATTCCTGTATTTTAAGACCAACTCTCTCCATGCTCTTCTCTAAAGTTAGATTGAGGGAACACTGTGTGGTTAGGGTTAATAACAGGTTTGATTTGGGTTAGGAATCATTCTGCAGGATGAATAATGGTATTGGGAATCTGTGATATTTATAAGAATATAGACGTGAGATATAAGTATGAAAACAGAAATCTAGGTAAGATTTGAAGCCCAGAAGGGCATTGGGACCTTGATTGGGGTACTTAGCGTTGAAATACTTTCTGCACAGATGTCTCAGATAAATTGATATACAATGGCATAGGACGTTGTATCTTGGATGATTGAATCTCGAAGAGAACCCTCAGTCAAAAAGGGATAGTCATTTGGATTAGGAACAGAGTCGGTAGGTTTAGAAAGAAGAGTAAATATAGGATTTGGAGCAAAGTTCTTTACCAATAGGGTTTCGGTTAGAGAGTGAATGTTAATGACAGTCCATGTGAAGAGTCAGTCTCAATGATGAACTGGGGAAAATATGTAGGAAAGCAGATATCAATAGAGACAATAGGAAATCAGGCAAAGTAATAAGTGAGTCATAGGATTAGGCATTTTCAACAGGGTTGAGGTTGAATATATAATCTTAGGAAGAAACAAATATGTAGTCACCAATTGAATTGACATTTGAGAGCATTAGGCAACCTGGACATGAATGTTTTTAGTAATCCATGCTCACTTTCCATTCAGGCTTGGTGAAATTAAATAAAATAGGTACTTGTCACTTTCTGTATTTCTGTATGCTTAACAAAACACTGTTGAAATCTTGAAAACTTTTTGCTAATCTTGTTCCCAGAATGTGCTGTCCCCAACTGCCAAACTGCAGAATTACTCCCTCACCCCTTTACACGCAAACCGCCCACTCGCCCTGACCCATCAATAAACTTCCCTTCCTGCCTTCTCCAAGGAAAGTATATAAGCTCTGCATAAACTGTTCTCAGGGCTCTCTGCTCTATTCAAGTGAGCTCTGAGCCCCAGAATTCTGGAACCTTTGCTGTTGCATGAGACAGTCTCTTGGTGGTCTCTTCCTCTGACACTCGCCCGAACTTTACTTCTGAGGGCCCCAGCGAGATCCAGCAGCGGTGGATAAAAGACCCCCAATGGGCTCCTCTCAGGGTAAGTAAGGCACCTCTTTCTGGTTTTAGGTTTCAGGTTAGGGGTGGGCAAAATGGCTATCGGTGATGAGCGTGATCTCTCTCCGACGGTGGCTGAGAGATGTGTCACAGAGCCACAGGCCACGTCCCTGGGGGACACCCCAGAGGACTCAGGAAATCGAGAAACAATAGTCTCCTCAACTCAGTAATATTCTGTTTTGCATTCAGTATTGCCAGCCCTTTAGGTTTTGCCGGCTACTCAGTCCTGGTCTTAGTATTGGATGTCCATTGCCTGACTTTATTGTCTTGTGTTGTCTGTGTCGTGTGTCATTGCTTTCACTGTTTGTGTACCTTTCCTATGGGAAAGAGCACCTCAACGCCTCTGTTCCTGACCCTTGATCACTGGACCAAAGTCTGCGTAAGAGCTCAGAAACTTTCTTTTTCAGTATAATGCCTTACCTGGCAAACTTTCTGTGCCTCAGCATGACCCACCTTTGGAGTCGGATGGCCCCCAGTAGGAACTTTCTACTTCCCACTATTTCAAAAAGTCAGAGATATTGTCTTTCAGCGGGGGCCACATAGCCATCCAGATCAACAGCCATATATCTTAACTTGGCAGGACCTCTGCAAATCTCCTCCTCCATGGGTGAAGCCTTTATTGTTCTTGCCCCCACTCCTACTGCTTCCCCCACGATTCTATCTCTCAAACCCTCTGCTCCTCCTCCTAAACCCTCTGTTCACCTTGAGTCTCAAGACTCTACTGGACTCTCCACCCCCTCCTTATGCCCTGCCCTCGTCCCCCAACCTCCAACACCCTCTAAGTGATTGCTCTGCTGCTGACTCAGACTCTCCACCATTGGAGAAATCTAGGCCAGCCCAGCGCCCTCCAGATGACTAACCCGCAACACACACAGCCCCTCCTTCACTGGAGGAAGCTGGCCCGGCCAAAAAAACTCAAAGATCTCACCGGCAGGGAGTAAACTTTGAAGTGGATACAGGGGCAGTATACTCACCCCTTAAGGCCCCATTGGGTCGTCTATCAAAAAAAAGAACTCTAGTTCAAGGGGCTAATGTCAGTAAATATGGTTCTTAGACAACTATGAGGACCATGGACCTGGGGAAAGGAAAAATCCATCACTCCTTCCTAGTAATCCCAAAATGCCTGTCCCCATTGATGGGCAGAGATCTGTTCAACAAGCTCCAGGCCAGAATAATTTTTAACCCTGAAGGCCCCCAAGTGAAATTTCTAAATCCTTCAGTAAAAACTCCTATAGTCACGGCTTTAACTATGTCAGTAGAAGATGAACATCAACTCTTCACATCCCCCAAGACTGATCAAACAGGTAAGCTGCCCCAGAAATGGATAACAGATTACATAGAAGCCTGGGAAAAAACTGCTGGATTAGGACTAGCCGTGAAACAACCTTCAATAACAGTGGAGTTAAAAACTTCAGCCCCCTCAATCAATGTCAAAAAATATCCTCTGAGCAAAAAAGCTAAAGATGGGATTAGGCCCCATATTCAGAAATATCTAGCCTTAGGGGTCCTAAGGCCCTGTCATTCGAACTGGAACACTCCCCTGCTACCAGTAAAAAAATCCAGGAACTGGGAACTATCACTCCATTCAAGACCTAAGAGAGATCCACAACAGAGTGCAGGACATTCACCCCACAGTACATAATCTGTACAATCTGCTTATCACTCTGAACCCTGAGCGGAAATGGAATACAGTTCTGGACTTAAAAGATGCTTTCTTTTACTTGCCTCTGCATAAAGATAATCAGTTGCTATTTGCTTTCGAGTGGCTAGACCCAGAACCTGGAACATCTGGTCAACTAACGTATACTAGACTCCCACAGAGGTTCAAAAACTCTCCCACACTCTTTGATGAATCCCTCCCCAGAGAGTCACCCTGCTTCAATATGTGGATGACCTGCTACTGGCAGCCAACACCAAGAAAAACTGTGAACTGGGACCCAAGCACTATTATCCGAGCTTGCTCAACTCGGGTATAGAGCTTCTTCCAAAATGGCCCAAATTTGTCAGCAAGAAGTAATCTTCCCGGGCTATTCCCTTAGGGGCGGTAAACAATGGCTCACTGAGCCCAGAAAACAAACCGTTGAGCAGATATCACCTCCATTTTACAGCAGACAACTCAGAGAGTTTCTTGGGACTGCTGGCTTATGCAGGTTATGGATACCTGGGTTTGCGTCCTTAGCTGCTCCTTTATACCCACTGTTAAAGGGAGATGCCCAATTCCAATGGACCCCTGAGCACCAGCAAGCTTTTGATAACATCTAAGGACACTGACACTGAAATCCTCAACTTCACTGAGCCCAGCCTGCATTTTCAGAAAGCCCTAAACTACGTTAAAAATTACATCAACTCACTCACCTTGGTTCGAAGAAACTGCAGGCATTCCTGAAGGATCAAGAACAGAGTTTTCCACTAACCGTCTCAGAGCGAAAGGAAATAACTAAACGGGTAAAAAAAACCTGTTGGGTCTGTCAATTCGTTCATGCTTACCCTTCCAAGTTTCCTGCAGGAAAGCACCTACAAGGAACCAGACCAGGACAATTCTTGGAAGTGGACATTTCTGAAATTAAGCCAGCAAGGAATGGTCTTAAATATCTCCAATTCTTTGTAGATATATTTTCAGGATGGATTGAAGCATTCCCCACAAAAGAACAACAACAACAACAACAACAACAACAGGAACCAAAAATAAAAAAATAAAAAACGAAACAAATTGTGGTCAAGAAGATTCTGAAAGATATTTTTTCCAAGATACACAGTGCCTAAAATAATAGGGTATGATAATGGACCGGCATTCATGGCCCAGGTAAGTCAAGAATTAGTCAGGACCCTGGGGATTAATTGGAAGTTACATTGTGCTTATAGACCCCAGAGCTCAGGACAGGTAAAAAAAAGTAAATAGAACCATTAAAGAGACCTTAAGGAAATTAAACTTAGAAATCGGCATAAAGATTGGACTATGCTCCTGCCTTATGCACTGTTTCATTCAAGAAATTCTCATACTCCCTCTGATTCTTTGTGTAACCTCACCTTCTATGAAATTCTCTATGGTGCCTCCTGCAGTAAGGGACCTAACCCCAACTCTAAGACCTAACGATCCCTTCCACATCCCATTGCTTGACTGACTTGAATCTCTTGAAAGAACTCAGCGATACCTGTAGAAAAAGCTGGCCACTGGATACCAACCTTTTGACGAGGGGACTCCACATCGATATCAAGTAAGATACTTCGTCTACATAAGTCGACATCAGGTGTCATTCATTGAACCCCGGTTGAAAGGACCATACCAGGTGCTACTTATAACACCTACAGTGATAAAGGTATACGGAATCACTTCCGGGATCCATGCCTCTCATCTCAAGCCTGCGTCCTGTCCAGACTCTGGCTGGAAACTGGAAAAGACTGGTAACCCTTTGAAATTGTGTATTCACCATGTGGATAAGGCTATAGACTCTCCCCTTGGCCAATAGTTGTCCGAAACCCCATCAGCCTGTTCAGCAGCGATGGCTGATCCCAAATCATACTGCAAAAGAAGTTTGGTCTACCTTGCATATAGCCCTCTTAGGGACCTGGTGGCCATCTCTCCACCCAGACATTTGTCAGCTGGCTATAGGTCTTTCCTATTGGGATATCCCTGATGAAGAGAATCCCACTAAAATTCCATTAAATTCCTTCCGTACCATAGGTAATGGAAACAAACATTATGGATATAGGGACATGTGAGCCAGATTCAGGTTGACTAGCCTAGATTACTATGTTTGCCTAGAGGACTATCAAAGGCACAAAGAGCCAGAACTGTGTGGGGGAAAAGCCAACATCTTCTGTAAGTCATGGGGATGTGAGCATATAGGGGCTGCCTGGTGGAACCCAAACTCCTCATCAAATTTACTACACAGCATTGGGCATATTACCAATTAGACAACCAAAACCGATGGCCCCCAAATAGGTCTCTAGATCCTCAAATTCTCCATGACCTTTTTAACTTCGGCAAGTGCTCAAAAGGGTGGAAGGAAATTCCCCTATGTGGATGCCTTTTCCCTCCTTTGCTCACATCCTGAACTATGCTTCTCCAATAGATCCTCACCCACAGCTTTCTACTCCAGACTCTCTGCTGTCACTCCCACATCAGCACCCTGATTTCTCCCATCCAATTACTAGATCAAACACCCAAACCTCCGCAGGTTCTCAGAGGATTGCCTTCTTGCTGAGGTAGCAGGTACATAGGTACCCATCCACCCACTCACTCCTCTCTTCTCCTGTTAGTGCCCACACCGGGTCCCACCAGGTCCTCTTACCAGCTAACCCAAATCTCAAACCAGCTAAGGAGAGCTCTCAGACCCCTATCCAAGATGTAATGAAAATGGCCTTTAAAGTTGCTTTGTCATCACTGAAAACAGGTTACTAAAATTAAAATTTTCTCAGAGGCTTTTTGGGATACTCACTCCCATCTTCCCCTCTGCCCTACCTGTTCTAGTTCTCAACTTTTTGTTGCCTGGAAAATGCCAAACCCCTTTCACTTTATTCTTTTAAATCTCTCCTTCCTCATTCTCAGACCCAAGTAGCTGCTCTCAGACCCGCCTTCCCAGTCTTTCCCCTCTGTGCCAGGCCGACACAAAAGTCTTAACTGGCCTTCTCCAGAAGTCTTCACCATGGATGACATTAGGACTTTCAGACAAAGAGTCCCTATAAAGGAGTTCAATGTAGATAAACTTCCCTTTTTCGTGTTGCGCTGTTCTACT
The DNA here is from genome assembly GCF_048772815.1 of Callospermophilus lateralis. NCBI lineage: Eukaryota > Metazoa > Chordata > Mammalia > Rodentia > Sciuridae > Callospermophilus > Callospermophilus lateralis. The sequence goes on along the minus strand of NW_027513360.1, from coordinate 529,576 downwards.
GGCCCACTGGCTCAAAAAATCAGCACTCCTACGCTAGACACCCACTTACTAGTTTTTCACAAAACATGTGAACAAGGCCTCTGGCTTTGAGCTGGGCTTCACAGAGAGGGGTACATTTCTAAGATTAAGAAGTTACCAACTGGGCTCCATGGTTACAGCTAGCAGGGAGAAAAAAAAAGACAAGAAAAAAGCTCTCCCACTCCAGGTGTCCTTAAAATGTTAACTTGCCCAGAACAGAGGAAAAAAAAAAAAAACAGAAACGAAAACTTTTTTTTTTTGTGAACTTCTGTAGACAGTGAACTTCTGAGCCCCTTACCTTACATGTTGGGTACAAAATTCTGAAACTACGTAAATTTGGGGTTCAGGTGATTAATTCATTACAACAGAAGCAATGCCCTCTAAATCCAGTTGCAAAAAATAGGTCTTTTTCCCTGTCTTCGATGCTATCTTAGATGCTTTGCCTTGTCCGTCCCTATAACAGTATAATTCTATATACTTAAACATTGTTTATGTTATCATAAAATGGTCAAAAGATGTGATTAATTATGTAATGTTGCAGATGTTTCCCAGAGTGCGCTATCATGACGCAGGTTCATTTAAATATCAAATATGGGGGCATACAACCCAGTTCAGCTGGGAACCTGTATCCCTCACTTTAGCCGTCCTATTAGGAAAAGGAGTTGCTGCAGGGGTGGGCACAGGAACCACTGACCTAGTCCATGGGACACAAAAATGACCCAATTAGAAGCAGCAATAGACCAAAACTTAATGATATTAAAAACCTCCATCACAGCTTTATAGGAATCTTTAACCTCTCTGAATTTGTTTTACAGAACAGGCGAGGGTTGGACCTCATCTTCATGAGAGAAGGGGGGATTTGTGCTGCATTGAGGGAAGAATGTTGTTTTTATGCCGACCATACTGGAGTTGTAAAAAAATCTGAGTAAATTAAGAAGACGCCTTGAAGAGTGTCAACAAAAGAGAGAGGCACAAAAATGGTGGTTTGAGTCTTTCTTCACACAGTCCCCCTGGTTAACTATGCTTTTATCAGCCCTGGCCAGTCCATTAATAATCCTCATATTATTGCTAATTGTAGGACCCTATTTGCTCAACCGTGTAGTTTCCTTTCTACAAGCTCAAATTGGATAAGTTAAACTTATGGTAATCAGACAACAATATACCTCACTACCAGACATAAAATGTGAGACCCCCCAATGATCACTTTTATGATTAAAAGTAACCAGAATAAGAAGTGTGGAATGAAAGGTTAATAAAATAGGTACTGGTCACTTCCTGTTTTTCTGTATGCTTAACAAAACACTGTTGAAATCTTGAGATCTGTTTGCTAATCTTATTCCCAGAATGTGATGTCCCCAACTGCCAAACTGTTGAATGTACTACCTCTCCCATTGGCACCCAAACCACTCACTCGACCTGAACCATCAATAAATTTCCCTCCCTGCCCACACCAAGTAAAATACATAAGCTCTGCTTAAGCTGTTTTCAGGGCTCTATTCTCTATTCAAGTAAGCTCTGAGCCCCAGCATGCTGAACCCCCAATAAACCCTTTGCTGATGGATGAGACGGTCTCTTCGTGGTCTCTTCCTCCGATGCTCGCCTGACCTTTACATTGGTACAATCATAAGTGTGAACTTTGCTTTGTGTTTCCAGAATTTTACTGTAGTAAAATGTATATGTAGATCAGGTGATGTGAGTATTTCCTTCACCATATCTGGGAGCAATATATTAAAGATGTATGAATTAGTATTGGGGGTAGAAAGAGGTGTACCATGAGTCTATGAATATAGAGATAATGCATGAATAGACTATATGGTGAATAAATAATATAACTGGTTCCAACTTTAACTAATGGATGGAATTCATATCTGAAAATATACAGGAAATATTATATTGATATAATACATTTAATCCTACCTGTTATACATCTAATGGTAATATTAGGGTTATGGATTATCATGAAGAGTGTGTGAGTTTTGCTTCAAAAGTGATTATGGAAATTGAAAATAATGTGTTTGGAAATAAGTCTCATGAAAAGACCAGTCAAGAAACCTTGAGGTATATATGTGTTCTGAAGCAGAAAGTGATTGAAAGTGAAACAAATGCCTATATATTTGCTAACTTGTGGATGAAATATATATATATCCTATGATCTGCAAAAATTGAAGAAATAGTAATGTACCAGTGTTGAATAAAAATGAACGATAAAATACACATAACGTCCCATAGGAATCTACTTGAATTGATGTTCAACTGGTTCAGTTACTGTAGAAATATTAGGATTTGTATGCACCATTCACTGAAGTTAGTTTTCAGTACTAGGAAACAAATATGTATTTCAGGTGGATGAATATTTCTGAGAATAATCTTGTGAAAATTTGATTATAAATCCACATACATGAATATGAATGAATTTAGGGAGTGTATAATAAGACACATATATTTCATATTTTGAAAAAAATGGAGAGTATATATATATATATATATATATATATATATATATATATATATATACACACACACACACTGAGACATTAAAAATAAGCCATTTGGAAGCCAATGCCAGATCTACATGGCCCCACCACAGAAGTTTTATCACACACCTGCCCACCACTGTTCTAGGACAACTACTCAGCAGCCTCCAACTTATTGGAATCTCTGCTCTACACCACTTTCATGAAACGCAGTAAATCAAAGCACTGTCTGGTATACTGATGATCAGCAACAGGACATCCAAAAGTTGTCCAATGCCACCTGGTCATGGGAATTTCAAAAATTTCGTAGTATTTAACTAGCCATTTTTCAAGATGAAGTTGGAGACACTGTGAGTTTCAATTCATTGAGGAACCATTAATGGAGAGGAAGCTCATTTCAATGAAAGATCTGGAGAAATCTTATAGGCAAGGCTTCCAAAAGAGTGGCCAAAAGGTCACATGAAGCCAGGCCCATTGAGGTATACATGTGAGGTCCATGTGTGTTTTGACTCTCAATTATGGTTGCCAAGTCTTTCAGAATAAAATCATGTGATATCCTGGCTGAGATTTCCAGTCTCTATGGAAAGCGACCCTGATCACATTTTTCAAGGGCAACTCTCATGCGTGTCCTTTTAAAATCTAAACACAATTCATGGCAATACTTCTCTGAGGTCAGTTTCAGAACTCAGTCTCTAAGGGGAATCACACCAGAGTTAAGGCCCAGGAGGACCCAGTCATCTCTTCCAACTGCCACACAAATGACCACGATTAAAATAAAAGCACTCCCACATGGGCCTTATCTTCTTCCATATAGGCACTCATCATAACCTCTGGCTGGAAGTTTCCATGAGGGACGCAGCACAAGACATTTTCCAAAAAAGCTCCCTTGCTCCTCATTTGCCTAAAGTCAGGGTGGCCTGTACACCCTTCCTTTGAACCAGGAGTGATCAAATAACCCTGCCATTAATACTGCTCTGCTTCTCCAATTTGAGGCCTACTGACTGTCAGGTATAGATTCTTTATGTGATTTGGAGTCATGAGAAAACACAAGCACCTATGGGCTATCCTCTGAAGGGCTTTGAAGAACTCATTTGACCCAAAGGTTCCCTATTCTCACTTGATGGAAGTCAGAAACTGAAAAGTTTGGGCGATCGTTGGAGGAAAAGACCACCAAGAGACTGTCTCATGCCACAGCAAAGGGTTTATTGGGGGGTCCAGCATGCTGGGACTCAGAGCTCACTCCAGAGGAGCAAAGAACAAAGAGCCCCGAGAACAACTTAAGCTGAGTTTATATTCATTCTTTAGAGGGGGCAGGGACTTTACATACATCATATCCTCCTTTAGCAAATCATCATATACCACGTGAAAATCAAAAAACAACTCTAAAAGATGATTAGCACATTCATTGGCAGGAACAGGTCGGGCAGCGGGTGATTGGTTAGCCCTGAGAAGGAGTATACATTTAAACTGATTGTTTGAAGCCCTGAGGTGTATACGTGCTGAGCTGCACGGTTTCGGGGAAGGTGTTGTTAAGTAACTAGGTGGTCAGGGAAGATATGAACTCACATCTAATGGGAACTTCCGGGAATTGTCTTAACTGCCACAGGAATTTCAGTTTCTCAGTGCAGCTTGGAAACTTTACAAAACCTGGTTCTTTACGTTTCAATTTCAATTTCTTTTATTCTTTCATTTTCCACTACTTTTTCTGACTACTTTTAATCTTAAAAGTAATGAATCATAATTATTGCGGGTTCTCACATTCTATTTCTGCAAGTGGAGCGTATTTCTGTCTGATTACCATGAGTTTTATCTGCCCAATCTGAGCCTGGAGAAAGGAAACTATTAGGTTAAGCAAACAAGGTCCCACAGTTAGTACCAGCATAAGGATGATCAGGGGTCCATTTAAGGCTGATAAGAGTGTAGTTAACCAGAGGGATTGGGTAAACCACGACTCAAACGACCCTTGTTGAATCTCCCTTTCTCTCTGGTGCACTTCAAGGCATTTTCTTAATTTACTCATGGATTATTTTGAAACTCCAGTATGGTGAGCATAAAAACAACATTCTTCTCTCAGTGCAGCACAGAGGCCCCCCTCCCTCATGAGGAGGAGGTCTAATCCTCGCCTGTTTTTTAAAACAACTTCAGAGAGAGAGGTTAAGGATTCCTGCAAAGCTGTGATGGAGGTCTCTAACATCTTCAAGTCTTGATCTATTGCTGTTTCTAATTCGGCCATTTGTTGTGACCCACGGATCATAGCAGCTGTTCCCATACCCACTCCTGCAGCAGCTCCTATCCCTAATAGAATGGCTAGAGTAAGGGACACTGGCTCCCTGCGAAATCGGGTTGTTTGTCCCCCTAGTAGACCTTCAAATGATTCTCCATCATCATAGAGCACCCTGGGAAGTATCTTCACCATTATACAATAATTTACAGAGCTGTGCAATACCTGGGCTGAAATGCATGGAGTTCTGACTGTGTGGAGTTTAGTACCATAAAGGTTCCTTTAATTAGTTCCCAGGGGGAGGAGTCAGCTGTACTCTGGACTGGGGAAGTAGGCAAAGATGGAAACCGGGAAGTATGAGATGGTAGAGGGGATCTGGTAGATCTAGGCATCGGAGGTTTAGTAGGCTTAACTCCTGGCTTGAGAGGATTGGGCCCTATTGCTGTGGAATTTTCTTCCTTTTTAAGCCGGATGTTGAACCAGAGACCAAAGTCATTATCAGGGCCATAAATATAGAATCGCATTCCCCAAGCATTTCCCATAGGCCATGTTGTTCTGAGGTAGCCCCTTCCTTTGGAAGTGAAAGTTATATTGAGGGGGTAACATAGACTATTCTTTCCACAGAGAGTTTTTGACACCACTTGGCTAGCGGCACATTTCTTGGAATCAATCCAGGTGTCATTTGGTCCTACCTGAATCATACTGTCTGGGAAGTTTGGGTTCCACCATGCAGCTCCCGTTTGTTCACAACCCCAAGATCTACAATAAAATCACTGGGTCCTCCACAGGTTTGGGCCTGTTTGCGACTTCGGAAATCAGATGGGCACACATAATATTCAAGACTGGCTAGTTTACACCTGAGCTGCAGGAAATGACATCCATAATTTATGGGGTAAGGTGGTCTATGTTGCCCTGGTTTGGGTTTGAGTGGTATCTGTGTGGGTCCTCTATGTCAGGGAGATCCCAGTCAGAGAGGCCTATGACAAGCTGACAAATGTCCGGGTGGAGAGATGGCCACCGAGTTCATAAGGGGGCTGTATGTGAAATAGACCACACTACTTGCCCAGTAGGATTTATAACTTGCCATTGTTGCTGAACAGGCTGATGGGGATTAGGACTGCTGGTGGTCAGGGGAAGAATCCATAGACTTACCCACACGATGGACACGCAACTTGAGATGGTTACCAGTCTGTTCCAGTTTCCAGCCAGAGTCTGCACAGGCCGCAGGCATGAGATGGGTGGCATTGATCCAGGAAGCGATCCCATCCACTTTCACCACTGTGGGTGTTAAAAGCAGCACATGGTATGGTCCTTTCCAGCGGGGTTCCAGGGTTGACACCTGATGCCGTCTCACGTAGATGAAGTCTCCCACTTGATATCAATGTGGGGTTCTCTCGTCTCCAGGCTGATAAGCAGAGGCCAACTGTTTCCACAGGTATTGCTGGGTGCTGGGATTGTTCAAGGGCTTTAAGTCTGTCAAGCAAAGGGGCGTGAAAGGAATCATTAAGTCTCAGAGTTGGCGTTAGGTCCCTTACTGGAGGAGGGGCAACATAGAGAATTTCATAAGGGGTGAGGTTACACAAAGAGGTGGAGGGGGTATTTCTTGCACAAAACAGTGCATAAAGTAGAAGAATAGTCCAATTTTTTATGCCGGTTTCCAAGCTTAATTTTGTTAAGGTCTCTTTGGTGGTTCTATTCATTCTTTCTACATGTCCTGAGGTCTGGAGTCAATAAGCACAATGTAACTTCCAACTAATCCCCAGGTTCCTGGCGAATCCCTGACTTACCTGGCCCATGAATGCCGGTCCGTTATCGGACCGTATTACTTTAGGCAGGCTGAACCTTGGAAAATGTCTTCTAGGAATTTTTTGACCACCATCTGAGCTGTTTCTTTCTTCATGGGGAAGGCTTCGACCCATCCTGAAAAAGTATTTGAAAAAGACTAGGAGATATTTAAGTCCATACCTTGCTGCTTAATTTCAGTAAAGTCCACTTCCCAGAATTGTCCTGGTCTGGTTCCTCACAAGTGCTTCCCTGCAGGAAGCTTGGATGGGTAAGTATTAACTAATTGGCAGACGTGACAAACTCTAGTCACCTTCTCAGCTATTTCTTTCCTCTGTGAGTCAGTCAATACTAAGTCCTTTTTTCGGTCCTTTAAGAGTGCCTATAACTTCTTTGAGCCTAAGTGGGTGAGCTAGTGTACGACTTTGACATAAAGGTGGGCTTTTTGAAATTGTAAACTTGGCTCTGTAGGGCCCCAGAGTTCTGTATCTGTCTCTTCAGATGATAAGTTTCCTGAATGTTCCGGTGCAGCAAAATCTCTTGATTGTTGTTCCCCCCGGTGTGGAAAAAGTTAACAGAGTCATTCCATTTAGGGCTGCCAATTAACCTTCCTCTTCTGCCCTTCTGTTTCCAACCACCACGGGGTTGTTTCCCTTCTGGTGCCCTGGACAGTGCACTATTGCTAGTTCCTTAGGGCCTTACACTGCTGAGAGAAGGTGTAGGATCTCATATTTGTTCTTTAATTCTTTCTCAGTGGAGGTTAATAGCCCCTTTTGCTGGCAAATAGTTCCGTGCACATTTGCAGTGGCAAATTCATAGCGACTATCAGTGTATATGGTGGCCCTTTTGCCTGTTACTAGTTCCAATGCTTTCGTAAGGGCAATTAGTTCTGGTTTTTGGACTGATGTCCCTTCTGGGAGACCAGAGGACCAGATGACATTAGTTTTGCTGACTACTGCTACTCCACCCGCCACTTACCATCTTGGAAGAAGCTGTTGCCGTTCATAAACCATACGACTTCAGGGCGAGGCAGAGGCTGATCCTTCAAGTCTCGTTGTATACTGGTTTCTTCTGCCAGTATGTGTTGACACTCATGAGCGATGGGTCCTGGTGATTCTTCTGGCAGCAGTGTAGCCAGGTTGAGTGGAGCAGGGGGTCCCAGCGTTATTCTGTCTTTGTCTAGCAAGAGGCTCTGGTAGTGGGTAATTCTGGAGTTTGATAGCCAGCTCGCTGGAGGCTGACAGATGATGCTCTCCAGGGCATGGGGGGCTATAATGGTTAGCTTCTGTCCCAACGTTCATTTATGAGCATCTTTTATTAGAAGGGCTGCCACTGCTATAGCTCTTAAGCAATGGCTCCACCCGCTAGCCACTGGGTCCAGTTTATTTGATAAGAATGCTACCGGCCTTTTCCAAGGTCCCAAAGTCTGAGTGAGCACAACCTGTGCTATTCCTTTCTTTTCCTCAATGTAGAGAGTGAAGGGTTTTTCTACATCTGGGAGTGCTAAGGCCGGAGCAGATAGCAGCGCCTTTTTTTGACATTATCCGAAGATTGTTGGTGCTCAGGGGTCCATTGGAAGTGGGAATCCCCCTTTATCATTGGGTATAAAGGGGCAGCCAGAGACGCGATCCCAGGAATCCATAACCTGCAAAAGCCGGCAGTCCCAAGAAACTCTCTGAGTTCTCTCAAATTAGATGGGGGTGGTATATACACAAAGGTTCGTTTTCTGGGCTCAGTGAGACATCCTTTGCCACCCCTAAGAGAATAACCCACGAAGATTACTCCTTGCTGACAAATTTGGACCATTTTGGCAGAAGCCCTATATTCAAGCCGAGCAAGCTTGGATAATAATGCTTGGGTCCCAGACTCATAGTTCTTCTTGGTGTCGGCTGCCAGTAGCAGATCATCCACATATTGGAGTAGAGTGACTTCGGGGTGTGCAGTTCTGAAGTCATCGAGGTCCCTGTGGAGTGCTTCATCAAAGAGAGTGGGTGAGTTTTTGAACCCCTGTGGGAGTCTAGTCCAGGTTAGTTGGCCAGATGTTTCTGTTTCTGGGTCCATACATTCAAAGGCAAACAGAAACTGACTGTAATAATGTAGGGGCAAGCAGAAGTAAGCATCTTTTAAGTCCAGCACAGTGTACCATTCCCGCTCCAGATTCAGAGTGTTAAGCAAATTATAAGGATTGGGTACCGTGGGGTGAATGTCCTGCACTCTGTTGTTGATCTCTATTAGGTCTTGAACAGGACGATAGTCCCCAGTTCCTTGCTTTCTTACTGAGAGCAGGGGGGTATTCTAGGCCGATTGACAGGGACTTAGGACCCCAAGAGCCAGATATTTCTGAAAATGGGGCCTTATCGCATCCTTAGCTTTTTTGCTTAGAGGATATTGTTTAACACTGATTGGAGAGGCAGAGGCTTTTAATTCTACTACTATTGGAGGTTGTTTTACATCTAGACCTAACCCAGCAGTTTTGCCCAGGCATTAGGATAATCTTTTATCCATTTCTGGGGTAGTTTGCCTGTTTGATCAGTCCTAGGGTCCGCGAAGAGTTGGTGTTCATCTTCTATGGACATAGTCAAAGCCGTGACTATGGGAGTTTTTACTGAAGGCTTTAGAAACTCCACTTGGGGACCATCAGGGTTAAAGGTTATTCTAGCCCTGAGTTTGGTAAGCAGATCCCTGCCCATCAATGGGGCTGGGCATTCTGGGATTACTAGGAAAGAGTGGTGGACATTTCCATTTCCTAGGCCCATAGTCCTCCTAGTTGTCCAAGCCCGATATTTACTGAGATTAGCCCCTTGAACAAGGGACCATTTATTTGATAGGGGGCCCAGTTGGGTCTTAAAAGCTGAGTATACTGCTCCTGTATCCACTTCAAAGTTCACTGGGGTCCCCTCTACTTCAAATGTTACCCTGAGCTCGGGGAGGGGATCCAAGCCCCGACTTTCGTAGTCCTCTTCTATAGTCAGCATGGTAGGCTGGCATCTTTGCTTCTTTTTGGGGCACTCTTTGGCCCAGTGTCCTTTTTCTTTACAGTAGGCACATTGATCTGAGGCCAGGGGCAGCCTTTGGCCTGAGCCCAGGTATCCCTTTCTGTCTCCCTGCTTTTTAACTTCTGGCCTATTTGCTGCTGTGACCAGAACCTTAGGCAATGCTTTACTCTGCCATTTGCTCCTTTCATCCTCCTTTTGTTCCCTTTCTTTCTTTCTCCTCTGTTCCCTCTCCTCCTCAGTTTCTCTCTTATAATATACTTTCTCAGCTTCTCTGACTAAGTCTCTTTAGGTCATATCTTGTAATCCATCTAGACGTTGTAACTTTCTCTTAATATCTAGGGCAGCCTTCGCAATAAAGGCCATTGCAACAGATGCCTTTTGGTCCTCTGCCTGAGTATCAAAAGGTGTATATTTTCTATATGCTTCCATAATTCTCTCCAGAAACATACGGGAGACTCTTTAGGCCCTTGGATAATCTCTCTTACCTTGGCCAAATTAGTTGGCCCTCTGGTGGCCACTCGGAGAAACGCTATTAGAGTCCGGTGATAAGTGGACAGATGCTACCTACCTTCAAAGTTTTTGGGGTACCAGTTGGGTCGGTTCATGGGTCCGTAGGGATGGAGAGGGAGCATCACAGGGGCTTCCGAGTTTTCTATTATCCGTCGCTGGCGGGCGAGTTCCTTTAGGTGGCCCAGCTTCCTCCAGGGGAGGAGGGTCTGTTGCTGCTGCGGGGAAGTCCCCTGGAAGGCTTGAGTTAGGCCCAATTGCCTCTAGCAACGAAGAGGCTGAGTCAGCGCGGGAGGATCATCAGGAACGTGTTGGGGCTTGGGGAGCGAGAGTAGAGGATAAGGAGGGGGAGGAGTGTCCAGTCTTGTGACTCTGGGAGAATGGAGGAAAGAGGGCGAGGGGCAGAAGGTTTGAATGATAGGATCTGGGGGAAGGGGTATATGGCTGTTAATCTGGGTGGCCACGTGGCCCCGACTGAAAGAGAATATCTCTGAATTTTCAGATTACAGGGAAGTAGAAGGATCCTTCTTGGGGCCACCCAACTCTGAGGATGGGCGATTCTGAAACACAGAAAGTCTGCCTGGTTAGGCGTTTTACTGAAAAAGATAAGATTCTGGGCCCTTGAGCGAACATCAGTCCAATGATGAGGGGTCAGGGACAGAGTCGTGGAAGTGCTTTGTCCCATAATGAGAGTTACTCAAACAGGGACAGTGAAGACACAAACGCGACAGAGACAAAGACAAAGAGTAAACATTTAACATGAGTACATGACAAAGATTAGAACTGAGTAACTGGCAAAACCTGATGGGTTAGACAATAAAGATAGACAGTAAACTCAACAGAGTTCGGGACAATGAACAAAACTGAGTAGCCGGCAAAACCTGATGGGCTGGAAAACTGAATCCTAAATCTAAATACGAGAACATGAATGAATTTAGGGAGTGTATAGAAGACACATATATTTCATATTTTGAGAATTCTGGAGAGTGTGTATATATATACACACACACACAAAACACACACACAGACACTAAAAAGTAGCAATACATATGCTAATCGAAATTCATCATAAAATATATATCATCCTCATATGCAAAAGTATTTATTTTAGTGAAAATGGATTCATATACAATGTGTTTCTACTAGGAAGCTTATCCATAGGTTGAATTTTCAGTTTCAACAGAGGTTAGGAGGAGTGATCTTTTCTCACAATTTGTATCTGCCAAGTCAGACAACACACAAAAATTAACCTGTGATACCAGGTAGGATTCTATATGTGAATATCAATATACATGTGCTGAATAGTCTATAGAGAAAGTCAGACAGGAATTCACATATTTGTTAATTTTAAAAACACATGGAGAATTATATTAACCAAAAATTGACTAGATTTAAAACAAATACCATTTATCATGCAAAAGGCATGTCCAAATATACACCATGCCTCCAGTGAACTGCTTATATTCCTATTCTGTTTGGGTTATTTTTCTCTACATCATATTATGATTAGTAGTCAGAGTCTAGTAGGGTATTGGTTAGTGTCATGGTTTCAGTATTTTGATTGGAAAATAGGAAAATGAATCCAATGTGTAAGCAAATATGTGCCACACAAAAATGTTCCCACTCTCATCCAGAACAATGCCTTGACATTACCTTCACCCCAAGTAAGAAACAGTTAGAGGAGAAGAGTTAGAAAATCTGTGAATACATATCTGCAATGGAACATGCTCAGGAGTTCACAAACATGGAGGTGGTAGAGGAGTTTCCAAAAGTATGAGTCAGGGTAAACACTCCACAAACATGGAGCTCTGCTGGCCTAAAGACTTCTTGAGAAACGGCCTCTGAGGTTGGGCCCTTGAAATATATATTGTTGTCAGGAGCTTTTGCTTCCTTTGTAGTGAGACCATCAAAGCTGGGTCTGCATATATGTGACTTGAAGGACATGGTTTCCTATTTTTTAATAAACATGAGGGAGCAGTGCTGAATTTTCTCTTTGTAGGTAAACTGTGGCCACTGGAGGCTAAGTGTCTCCCCATGTGGACTGTGAAGCCATTTGGTCATCCTCCACTTTTTGTGGTGTTTCTTCCTCCTGTACTGGGAGTATGATATTTATTTCATGAAATACATTGAGTTCAACTGGGATAGAGTGCTAGAGGGAGTTCTGTCAGGTGTGGTGGGTCAGGGTCTGCAGGAGAATGAACCAACAAGTCTTCTCTCCCACAAAGCTTGTCCCCTTGACCATAGCACTCTGATTCATAATATTACCCTTAAATCTCTCCATATACAAAGATGCCATTACATATAATGGTGTGCCATCTACACTATGTCAGTTTCAAGCCATTTGAAGCCAATGGAAGATCCACATGACCCCACCACAGATGTTCTATCACACACCTGCACACCACTGCTCTAGGCCCACTGCTCAGCAGGCTCCAACTAACTGTCATCTTTGTTCTACACCATTTTCATGAAACCCAGTTAATCAAGGCACTGTCTGGTACACTCATGATCAGTAACAGGACATCCAAAGATTCTCCAGTGCCACCTGGTAATTGGAATTTAAAATATATCACGGTATTTATCTAGGATTAGGAAGATAGTCGGTAGGATTAGAAAGAAGAGTGAGTAAAGGATTTGGAAAAAACGTTCTGCTTCTCCAATTTGAGGCCGACTGTCATTCGTGGGCGACTCTCTTGCGTGGCCTCCTAAAATTCCAACACAATTCATGGCAATACTTCTCTAAGGTCATTTCCAAAACTCTGTTTCTAAAGGGAATCACACCAGAGTTCAAGCCCAGGTGGGCCCAGTCATCTCTTTCAACCACCACAAAAATGACCACATTTAAAACCAAAACTCTCCCACATGGCCCTCATCTTCTTTCATATAGACACTCATCATAACCTCTAGCTGGAGGTTTCCATGAGGGGAGCAGAGCAAGACAGTGTCCACAAAGCTCCCTTGCCCCTAATTTGCCTAATGTCAGGGTGGCCTGGACACCCTTCCTGTGAACCAGGAGTGATCAAATAGCCCTGCTATTAATACTGCTCTGCTTCTCCAATGTGAGGCCTACTGACTGTGGGGTTTTGATTCTTTATGTGAATTGGAGTCATGAGAAAACCCAAGCACCTCTGGGCTGCCCTCTGTAGGGCTTTGAAGAACTCATTTGAGTGAGTCTAGGAGTTGGACAATAAGTTCTTTAGGAATACGCTTTTGCTGAGAGAGTGAATGTAAATGTCAGCACATTTAAAGGGTCATTCCCAATGATGAACTGGAGAAAAGGTGTTTGAGAGGAGATATAAATAGAGACATTAGAAAATCAGGCAAAGGACAAAATGAGTGGTAGCATAAGACATTTTTTAACAGGGTTGAGGTTGAATATATAATCTTAGGAAAAAACGGATATGTAGTCACCAATACCAATAATATTTGAGAGCATTAGGGAACCAGGACATGGATATTGTTAGTAATACATGCTCACATTCAATTTAGGTTTTGGTACAAATATAAGTGTGACCCTTGCATTTTGTGTCAGGAATATTACTGTGATGAAATGTATGTGTATATCAGGTGACTAGAGTATTTCTTCCACCATTTCTGAAAGCAATATTTTAAAGACTTATAAATTAGTATTGGGGATACATTTAGCTGTACCCAGAGCGTATGAATATAGAGATGATGCCTTAATAGACCATATTGTGAATAAATAATATAACTGGTTCCACTTTTAATAATGGATTGAATTGTTATCTGAAAATATATAAGAATTTTATGCTGATATACAATCATTCATTCCAATCAGTTATACATCTATAGCTAATAATAGGATTACAGTTTATCATGATGGGTGTGTGAGTTTGCTTCAAAAGTGATTATGGAAATCGAAAATAATGTGTTTGGAAAGAAGTCTCATGAAAAAACCAGTCAAGAAACCTGGCGGAATACCTGTGTTCTGAAGCAGGAAGTGATTGAAAGTGAACAAATGCCTATAAATTTGCTAACTTGTGGAAGAAATATATATCATATCATGTGTGTATAATGAAGAAATAGTACTGTACCAGTGTTGAATAAAAACGAACGTCAAAATAGACATCATGGAACATAGGAATCTACTTGCATTGATGTTAAACTGGGTCACTTACTGTAGAAATATTAGTATTTGTATGCACCATTCACTGAATTTAGTTTTCAGTACTAGGAAACAAATATGTAGTTCAGGTGGATTAATATTTCTGAGAATAATCTTGTGAAAAGTTGATTAGAAATCCAAATACATGAACATTAATGAATTTAGGGAGTGTATAATAAGATGCATATATTTCACATTTTGAAAAATCTGGAGAGTATATATATATATATATATATATATATATATATATATATATATATATATATATATATATACAAAACCCACCCAGAGACATTAAAAAGTAGCAATATATATGCCAATCAAAATTCATCATGAAATATATATCGTCCACAGATCCAAAAATATTTATTTTACTGAACATGAATTTATATATAATGTTTTTCAACTAGGAAGCTCCCCCAAAGGTTGAATTTTCAGTTTCAACAGCGTGTAGGAGGAGTGATCTCTTCTCAAAATTTGTATCTGCCAAGTTAGCCACCTCAAAAATATTTTCGTTTGATACCAGGTAGGATTCTATATGTGCACATACAAATACATGTGCTTAATAAGCTACAGAGAAAGGAAGACAGGAATTTACATATTTGTTAAATTTAAAAATACACGGAGAACTACTTCAATAAAAAATTGACTAGATTTATAACTCCTTCCCAATATATTGTAAAAGGCAAGCCCAACTGTACATCACCCCTCCTCTGAACAGCTTGTTTTTCTATTCTGTTTGAGTTATTTTTCTCCATTATATTAGAATTAGTAGGCAGAGTCTAGTAGGGTATGGGTTAGTGTCAGGGATTCAGTATTTCGATTAGAAAATTGGAAAATGAATCCAATGTGTATGCAAATATGTGCTACAAAAAAATCTTCCCACTCTCATCCAGAACAATGCATTGTCATTACCTCCGCCCCAAGTAGTACACAATTAGTGGAGAAGAGTTAGAAAATCTGTGAATACATATCTGGAATGGAATATGCTCAGGAGTTCACAACATTGGAGGTGGTAGAGGAGTTTCCCAAAGTAAGGTACAGGGTAACATTCCACAAATATGGAGCTCAGGTTCCCTAAAGACTTATTGAGAAACTGCCTATGAGGTTGGGCACTTGAAATATATGTTGTTGTCAGGTGCTTTTGCTTTCTTTCTAGTGAGACCATCAAAGCTGGGTCTGCATCTATGGGACCTGAAGGACATGGTTTCTTATTTTTCAATGAACATGAGGCAGCAGTGCTGAATTCTCTCTTTGTAGGTAAACTGTGGCCAATGGGGGCTAAGTGTCTCCCCATGTGGACTGTGAAACCATTTGATCTTCCTCCATTTTCGAGGTGTTTCTTGGTGCTGCACTGGGAGTTTGGTATTTGCTTCACGAAATACAAGGAGTTCAACTGGGACACAGTGCTGGAGGGAGTTCTGTCATGTGAGGTGGGTCAGGGTTCTCAGGACTATGCACCATCCAGGCTTCTATCCCTCATAGCTTGCCCCTTTGTCCATAGCAACCTGGTTCTGAACATTGCCCTGAGACCTCTCCATATAACAATATGCCTTTACATAGAATATTCTGCTGGCTGCACCATGTCAGTCACAAGCCATTTGGAAGCCAATGGCAGATCGACATGGGCCCACACAGATGTTTAATCATACATTTTTCCACCTCTACTCTTGGCCCACCACTCAGCAGGCTCCAACTTACTGGTATCTCTGTTCTACACCATTTACCAGAATCCCAGTCAATAAAGGCACTGTCTGATACACTCATGGTCAGACGTAGGACATCCAAAGGTCTCCCAGTGCTACCTGGTCATGGGAAATTCAAAAATTTTATGGTATTTATCTTCGCATTTTTCAAGGATTAAGTTGGAGGCACTGTGGTTTTCAATTCATTCTGGAACCATTAAATGGTGAGAACGCTCATTTCAATGTAAGCTCTGGAGAAGTCTCACAGGCAAGGCTTTCCAAAGAGTGGCCAAAAGGTCATATGAAGCCAGGCTCATTGAGGTTTACAATGTGAGGTCCATGTTTTTTTGATTCTCAACTATGGCTGCCATGTCTTTAAGAATATAATCATGTGATATCCTGGCTGAGATTCCCAGTGCTCTGTGGAAAATCACCCTGGGCCTATATTTCAGTTTCCAAGGGCG
The DNA here is from genome assembly GCF_048772815.1 of Callospermophilus lateralis. NCBI lineage: Eukaryota > Metazoa > Chordata > Mammalia > Rodentia > Sciuridae > Callospermophilus > Callospermophilus lateralis. The sequence continues at coordinate 513,303 of NW_027513360.1, read as the reverse complement.
AGTCTCATGTGTGGCCTTTTAAAATCCCAACACAATTCATGGCAATACTTCTCTGAGGTAAGTTCCTGAACTCAGACTCTAAGGGGAATCACACCAGAGTTAAAGCCAAGGTGAACCCAGTCATCTCTTCCAACCACCACACAAATGACCACAATTGAAACAAAAACATTCCCACATGGCCCTGATTTTCTTCCATATAGACACTCATCATAACTTCTTGCTAGAGGTTTCCATGAGGGGCACAGTCAAAGACAGTGTCCAAAATAAGCTCCTTTGCCCCTCATTTGCCTAAAGTTCGAGTGGCCTGGACACCCTTCCTGTGAAACAGGAGTTATCCAATAGGCCTGCCTTTAATACTGCTCTGCTTCTCCAATTTGAGTTCTACTGACTGTGGGGTTTAGGTTCTTTTTGTGTATTGGAGTCATGAGAATACACAAGCATTAATGGGCTACCCTCTGCAGGGCTTTAAAGAACTCATTTGTTCCAAAGGATCCCAATTCTCACTTGATGGAGGTCAAGAACCTTAAAGAACTCATTTGTTCCAAAGGATCCCAATTCTCACTTGATGGAGGTCAAGGACCTTATAGAGGAAGGCGAGAGACTTCATCCACAATGACTGCTCTTTTGGCCACTTTGGTTTTGAATGCACACATGGGATCTTTCTTTACATCCATCAGGTGCTGACAATCTAAGCCACAGCCTCACACAGGGCCAAGCACCTGATTCAGACACATCCCTTTCCAAAGCATTTAAGCAAAGAGCCACAGGTGATTTCCATTCATTTCCATTTGAAAACCGTTTTCTTCAGGCTTCACAAAGGGGTGGCCTGCAGCAAAGACCTTCCTGACTTTCAGGGCTAAAGAACAATAGGTAAGCAAAAAGCCCAAGCAGGGTTTTTCCACTGAGAGGTTAGTAGTCACACTGATATCCGAGTTTTCTGATGCTCGCCTTTATCTTCAGCTATCCAGTATATGGTCATGTGACAGAGCTTGGAGATGGTACATATCTTGGACACAAAACCATGAGCCTATTCTGGAGAGTCGCCAGAACTCAGGAAGAGAACCAGAACTTAGAAAGATAGCAGGTGTTGCCTATTGATAAGGCAACCCCTGGTCCATTCATTAATTGGGCAGGATAAATGCTGGGAAGGTTTCTACTAGACAGGACACATCCATTGATGCATTCTTTTTTCTAATGTCTACAACCACGGACACAGTGAGATACACAGACTTAAAAACACATGCCTTGTGAAACGACTTAGTAGAAACATTTCACTCCAAACCATGAAACCGTCTTTCCTACCTATTCTCAGAACATGAGACAAAGCCACACACGCACACCCACACCCATAAAGGCACCTCCTTCCCCCAAGTAAGTGTGTTACTATCTGGAGTATCCTCTGACTGGTGGGCCATACTATGTTCCCCTGAAATGGCCTGTACTGTCTCAGATCTGGTCTCCTTGGCAAACTCTGTGAAGTTGTCAGGAGCCAGCGGTGAGCCACTACCTGCTTTCTCAGGAAAGGCCCCTCTTTAGAGCTTTCCTGGCATTTGGCCATCCTCATATCAGTAGGTAAAAAAAAAGACTGACTCTGTCCTTGGTAAATCCACACAAGTGAGCCCACTGGGACTGGGACTGGGACTGGCTCTGGATGCCTGGCTTCCTGGATCCCAAGCTCAGAGATTTCCATCAACAAGGAAGTGAGGTGAGGTCACTTCCTTCAGGAACTGAATGAGGTCACTGCCTTGGCAACCATTTTGCCCTAACAGTTGCTTCCAAGGGTCACATGAGATGGTGGCTGCCTCTAGTTCCTGTGACACTTTCACAATTTAGATTGTTTTTATCAACCATAGGAACCCGTGAAAAGCTCTCCACATAGGCCTGGTTTGGTCCATCTTCTCTTCATTAAAAAGAGAGAGGCTGATTGAGACACAACCCTTCATCCTGACCAGGTTGTTTGCCATTGAAGATGACTTTTACTCTACCAGGTCCTTCATAGCTGCCTACATCTTCTCCAGGGATCATTTCTGCACGGACCTTTGAGGTTCTAAGCAGGGGGAAGATCCACTACATTCTGGTTTTGTAAGACCAACTCTGTCCCTGCTCTTCTGTAACGTTAGATTGAGGGAACAGTGTATGGTTAGTGTTAATAACATGTTTGATTTGGTTAGGAATCATTCTGCTGGATGAATAATGGTATTGGGAACCTGCGATATGTATGAGAATATATAGGTGAAATATATGTATGAAAACAGAAATCTAGGTAAGATTTGAAGCCCAGAAGAGCATTGGGGCCTTTATTTGGATACTTAGCTTTGAATTACGATCTGCACACATGTGTCAGATTAATCGATATACAATGGCATAGGAACTTGTACCTTGAATGATTGAATGTAGAAGAGATCATTAGGTCAAAATTGAATGTCGGTAGTGAGAGGTTAATAAAATAGGTACTTGTCACTTCCTGATTTTCTGTATGCTTAACAAAACACTCTTGAAATCTTGAGAACTTTTTGCTAATCTTGTTTCCAGAAATGCTGTCCCCAACTTCCAAACTGCAGAATGTAGACCCTCACCCGTTTGTACACAAACTGCCCACTCACCCGGACCAATCAATAAACTTCCCTCCTTGCCCTCTCCAAAAATATTATATAATCTCTGCTTAAGCTGTTTTCCTGGCTCTCTGCTATATTCAAGTGAGCTCTGAGCCCCAGCGTGGTGGACCCCCAATAAACCCTTTGCTGTTGCATGTGACAGTCTCTTTGGGGTCTCTTCCTCCGACGCTTGCCTGATCTTTTCATATGGAGGTTCCACTGAAATCCAGCAGCGGCGGACGAGAGACCCCGTGTGTCCTTGCTTTCACTGTTTGTGTATCTTTCATTATGGGACAGAGCACTTCAATGCCTCTGTCCCTGACCCTTGATCACTGGACCAAAGTTCACTTAAGGGCTCAGGATCTTTCTTTTTCAGTAAATCTCCAGACCTGGCAGACTCTCTGTGCCTCAGAATGGCCCACCTTTGGAGTCGGATGGCATCTAGAAGGATCTTTCTACTTCCCACTAATTTAAAAAGTCAGAGATATTGTCTTTCATCCAGGGCCACATAGCCATCTGGCTCAACAGCCATTTATCTTAACTTGACAGGACCTCTGCAAATCTCCTCCTCCATGGGTGAAGTCTTTTCTTCCCCCTGCCCCCACTCCTACTCCATACCCAAAATCTCTCAAACCCTCTACTCTTCTTCCTCCTCCACCCTCTCTTCTCCCTTAGTCACAAGATTTGATTCTACTGGATTCTCCTCCCTCTCCTTATCCCCTGTCCTCTTCCCCCACCCCCCAACAAACTCTAAATGATTCCCCTGCTGCTGACTCAGCCTCTCCGCAATTGGAGGAGCACAGCGCCAACCAGATAGTTCCCTGGTGGCACAAAAAGCCCCTCCTTCCCTTGATGAAGCTGGCCCGGCTAAAGGAACTCACCAGCGGTGAATGATTGAAAACCCTGGAACTCCCGTGATGCTCCCGCTGCTTCCCTATGGGCCAATGATTGACGACGGCCATGGGGGAAAAATGCAAGCCTACCAGATTTGGTCTTTCTCCTCTTCAGACCTACATAACTGGAAAAATAACAATCCCGTTTTTCCAAGGACCCCACCTGGCTCACAGGTGTGGTTGAGTCATTGTTGTTTTCACACTACCCTACTTGGGATGACTGCCAACAACTCCTAAGGACTGTCTTAATGACAGGGGAACAAAAGAGAATACTCCTGGAAGCTGGAAAAAAAAATATCCTCTGACCAGATGTGTGACCGACACAACTTCCCAACATAATCAAAGCCAGCTTTCCTTTGAACCGACCCAACTGTGGCCCCAAAACCTTTGAAGCTAGGGAGCATCTGTCCAGTTATCGCCGGGCTCTAATAGTGGGTTTCTGTGCGGCCTCTAGGTGACCAACTAATTAGGCCAATGTAAGAGACATTATTAAAGGGCCTGATGAACCTCCCTCTATGTTTCTAGAGAGAATTATAGAGGCATATAGGAGATATCCTCTTTTTGATCCTCAGGCTGAGGATCAAAAGGCATCTGTCACAATGGCCTTTATTGGGCAAGCTGCCCTGGATATTAAAAGAAAGTTACAATGCTTAGATGGATTACAAGATATGACTTTGAGAGATTTAGTCAGAGAAGCTGAGAAGGTATACTTTAAGAGAGAAACTGAGGAAGAGAAGGGAGCAAAGGGAGAATAAAAGAAACAAAAGACAGACTAAGGCATTGACTAAGGTCCTGGTCACAACAACAAATAGGCCAGAAATTAAGAAACAGGGAGACAGGAAGGGATACCTGGTCCCACACCAGAGGACACCCCTGGCCTCAGATCACTGTGCCTACTGTAAAGGTAAAGGACACTGGGCCAAAGAGTGCCCAAGAAAGAGACAGCCACGCCAGCCATTCATTCTGACTCTTGAGAATGACTAAGAATGTCGGGGCTCAGATCCTCTCCCTGAGCTCAGGGTAACTTTTGAAGTGGAGGCGACCCCAGTAAACTTTGAAGTGGATACACGGGCAATATACTCAGCCTATAAGGCCCCATTGGGCCCTCTATCAAATAAAAGGTCTCTAGTTCAAGGGGCTAACGGCAGTAAGTATCGGGCTTGGACAACTAAGAGGAACATGGACTTGGGAAAGGTAAAATCCATCAATCTTTCCTAGTAATGCCAGAATGTCGGGCCCCATTGATGGGCAGAGATCTGCTCACCAAGCTCTGGGCCAAAATTACTTTTAACCCTGAAGGTCCCCAAGTGAAATTTCTAAATCCTTCTGTAAAAACTCCTATAGTCACAGCTCTAACTATGTCAATAGAAAATGTATATAAACTCACTCACCTTGGAGAAACTGCAGGCATTCCTGAAGGATCAAGAACAGAGTTTTCCACTAACTAACTCACAGCAAAAGGAAATAACTGAATGGGTAACAAAAGCCTGTCGGGTCCATCAATTGTTTAATGCTAACCCTTCCAAGCTTCCTGTAGTAAAGCACCTATGAGGAACAAGTCAGGACAATTCTGGGAAGTGAACTTTACTGAAATTAAGCATGCAAGGTATGGACTTAAATATCTCCTAGTCTTTGTAGATACTTTTTCACGATGGATTGAAGCCTTCCCCACAAAAAAAAAAAAAAATGATGGTCAAGAAGATCCTGGAAGATATTTTTCCAAGATACGGCCTGCCTAAGGTAACAGGGTCTGATAATGGACCTGCATTCGTGGCCCAGGTACGTTGGGGGTTAGCCATGACCCTGGGGATTGATTGGAAGTCACATTGTGCTTATAAACCCCAGAGTTCAGGACAGGTAGAAAGAATGAATAGAACCATTAAAGAGACCTTAATGAAATTAAGCTTAGAGACCGGTATAAAAGATTGGACTATGCTCCTGCCTTGTGCGCTGTTTCATGCAAGAAATTCTCCCTCTGTTTCTTTGTGTAACCTCACCCCCTATGAAATTCTCTATGGTGCCCCTCCTCCAGTAAGGACCTAACCCCAACTCTAAGACCTAACGATCCCTTCCACACCCCCTAGCTTGACAGACTTAAATCTCTTGAAATAACTCAGTGATACCTATAAAAACAGCTGGCCAATGCCTACCAACCTGGGGACGAGGGGACTCCACATTGATATCAAGGAAGAGACTTTCTCTACTTAAGTCGACATCAGGTGTCATTCCTTGAACCCCGCTGGATATGACCATACCAGGTGCTAGTTATAACAACTACAGTGGTAAAGGTAGTAAAGGTAGACAGAATCACTTCCTGGATCCAGGCCTCTAATCTCAAGCCTGCGCCCTGTCCAGATTCTGCCTGGAAACTGGAAAAGACTGGTAACACTTTCAAATTGCATATTCGCCGTGTGGATAAGGCAATAGACTCTCCCCTTGACCACCAGTATTACTAACCCTCATCAGCCCGTTCAGCAGCGATGGATGATCACTAATCCTACTGGACAAGAAGTATAATCTATCTTGCATATAGCCCACTTAGGGACCTGGTGGCCATCTCTCCACCCAGACATTTGTCAGCTGGCTATAGGTCTTTCCTATTGGGATATCCCTGATGAAGAGGATCCCACTAAAATTCCATTAAATCCCTTACGTACCATAGAGAATGGAAACAAACATTATGGATGTAGGGACAGGCAAGCCAGATGCAGGTGGCTAGCCTAGATTACTATGTTTGCCCGGCCGACTATCAAAGCCACAAATAGCCAGGGCTGTGTGGGGGAAAAGCCGACTTCTTCTGTAAGTCATGGGGATGTGAGCATACAGGGGCTGCCTGATGGAACCTGAAATCCTCATCAAATTCTGTACACAGCATTGGCCATATCACCAATTAAATAACCAAAAATGATGGCCCCCAGAGGGGTCTCTAGATCCTCAAATTCTGTGTGACCTTTTTAACTTCTGCTAGTGCTCAAAATGGTGAAAGGAGATTCCTCTATGTGGAGGCCTTTTCCTACCTTCGCTCACATCCTGAACTATGCTTCTCCAATAGATCCTCACCCTCAGCCTTTTTCTCCAGACTATGTGCTGTCACTCGAACCTCAGCAACCTGATTTTTCCCCTCCAATTACTAGATCAAAACCCCAAACCACCGCCGGTTCTCAGACCATTGCCCCCTTTTTGAGTAGCAGGTACTGATGTACCCGTCCACCCTCTCACTTCTCTCTTCTCCTGTTAGTGCCCACACAGGGTCCCACCAGGTCCTCTTACCAGCTAACCCAAAGCTCAAACCATCTGTGCAGAGCCCTCAGACCGCTATCCAAATGTAATTAAGATGACCTTTAAAGTTGCTTTGTCATCACTGAAAACAGGTTACTAAGTATTTAAAGTCTCTCACAGGCTTTGTGGGATACGCATTTCTGTCTTCACCTCTGCTCTACCTGTAAAACTGCTCAAGTTTTGTTGCTAGAAATATCCCAAACCCCTTTCCCATTATTCTTTTACATCTCTCCTTTCTCGTTCTCAAATCTACGAAGCTGCTCTCAGCCCCGACATTCCCATCTTCCCCCTCTGTACCAAGCCCACATAAAAGACATAACTGACCTTCTCCAGAAGTCTTCACCATGGCTGACTTTAGGACTTTCAGAAAAAGAGTCCCTATAAAAGATGTCAGTGTAGATAAACTTCCTCTTTTCATGTTGCCCTGTTCCACTTGGCCACTGGCTAAAAAAATCAGCACTCCTAAGCTAGACACCCCCTTACTAGTTTTTCACAAAATATGTGAACAAGGCCTCTGGCCTTGAGCTGGGGCTTCACAGAAATGGCAACATGTCTAAGATAAAGAAGTTACAAACTGGGGTCCATGGTAACATCTGGCAGGGGGAAAAGAGAAGGGGAAGCAAAAGCTCTCCCCCACCCAGTTGTCCTTGAAAAGTTAAGCTTCCACTTTAAGTAATGCATTGGATTCATATCTTAAATTATATAAGAAATCTTATATTGATACACGTACATTCATTCCAAATAGTTATACATCTAATGGTAAAATTAAGGTTCTGGTTTATCATGAAGGGTGTGTGAGTTTTGTTTCAAAAGTGATTATGGAAATCGAATATAATGTGTTTGGAAAGAGGTCTCATAAAAAGACCAGTCAAGAAACATGGAAAAATACATGTGTTCTGAAGCAGGAAGTGATTGAGAATGAAAAAAATTTGTCTCAAAATTTGCGAACTTGTGGATCAAATATATATCTTAACATGTGCATAAACTTAAGAAATAATCATGTAACAGTGTTGAATAAAAATGAATGTCAAAATACTCATCATGTCCCATAGGAATCAATTTGCATTGATGTTAACCTGGGTCAGTTACTGTATTAATATTAGGATTTGTATGCACCATTCACTGAAGTTAGTTTTCAGTACTAGGAAACAAATATGTATTTCAGGTGGATGAATATTTCTGAGGATAATCTTTTGAAAAGTTGATTATAAATTCACATATATGAAGACAAAGTTTATCAACTTGAAAAGAATATAGTCAACACAGAAAAGATGCTTAAATCTCACGAGCAATCTATCCAAGAAATATGGGATCTCATCAAAAGACCAAATTTGAGAGTCATTGGGATAGAAGAAGGCACAGAGGTTAAGTCCAAAGGAATGGATAGCTTATTAAATGAGATAATACTAGAAAACTTCCCAGAGATGAAAGATGGAATGGATTGCCAAATCCTAAAAGCTTACAGGACCCCAAACATCCAAAACCATAATAGACCAACTCCAAGACACATAATTATGAAGATAGCTAACATACAGGACAAGAAGACAATACTAAAACTATGAGAGAAAGGAGGCAGATTACATTTAGGGGTAAAAGAATTAGGTTAACAACTGATTTTTCATTACAGACTTTGAAAGCGAGAAGATCCTGGAACAACCTATTTCAAACACTGAAAAATAATGGATTCCAACCAAGATTACTGTATCCATCAAAACTAAGCTTCAGATTTGACAATGAAGTTAAAATATTTCACGATAAACAAAAGCTAAAAGAATTCGCAGCCAGAAAACCAGAACTGCAAAGCATTTTGAGCAAAATATTACAAGAAGAGAAATTAAAAAATAGCGCCCAAAACTAACAGTGGGAGGTATCTCAATAAAGGGAGAGAAAAATAACCAAAGAGGGAAAACTAGCCAATCTAAAATAAATAAATAAATAAACATGACTTGAAGTACAAACCATATTTCAATTGTAACCTTAAATGTTAATGGCTTAAATTCACCAATCAAGAGACATAGGCTAGTAACCTGGATTAAAAAAATCCAACAATATGCTGCCTTCAGGAGACTCATATGATAGGAAAAGTCATACACAGACTGAAGGTGAAAGGTTGGGGAAAATCATACTACTCACATGGCCCTCGGAAGCAAGCAGGAGTGGCCATACTCATATCGAATAAAGTCAACTTGAAACCTAAGGAAATCAAAAGGGATAAAGAAGGGCACTATATACTGTTAAAAGGAACCATCCACCATCAAGACATAACAATTATCAATTTGTATGCACCAAACAATGGTGCTGCAAGGTTCATAAAACAAACTCTCCTCAAGTTCAAGAGTCAAATTGACCACAACACAATAATTATGGAAGACTTCAACACACCGCTCTCACCATTGGACAGATCCTCTAGACAAAAGCTGAACAAAGAAACTATAAAACTCAATAGCACAATCAATAACCTAGACTTAACTGAAATATATAGAATATATCAACCATCATCAAGTGGACACACATTCTTCTCAGCAGCACATGGATCCTACTCAAAGATAGATCATATATTATTCAATAGGGCGACTCTCAGTAAATATAAAGGTGTGGAGATAATACCATGCACTGTATCTGACCATAATGGAATGAAACTGGAAATCAATGATAAAAGAAAGAAGGAAAAATCCTGCATCACCTGGAAAATGAACAATATGTTACTGAATGATCAATGGGTTACAGAAGATATAAAAGAGGAAATCAAAAAATTCCTAGAGATAAACGACAATACAGACACAACATACCGGATTCTATGGGACACAATGAAAGCAGTTTTAAGAGGGAAATTCATTTCCTGGAGTTCATTCCTCAAAAAAAGAAAAAACCAACAAATAAATGAACTCACACTACATCTTAAAACCTTAGAAAAGAAAGAGCAAAACAACAGCAAATATAGTGGAAGACAAGAAATATTTAAAATCAGAGCGGAAATCAACAAAATTGAAACAAAAAAAAAACATTAAAAAAATTGATAAAACTAAAAGTTGGTTCTTTGAAAAAATAAATAAGATTGATAGACCCTTTGCCATGCTAACGAAGAGAAGAAGAGAGAGAACTCAATTACTAACATACGGGATGAAAAAGTCAATATCACAACAGACACTACAGAAATACAGAAGATAATTAAAAAGCATTTTGAAACCATATATTCCAATAAAATAGAAGATAGTGAAGATATCGATAAATTTCTCAAGTCATATGATCTGCCTAGATTGAGTCAGGAAGACACACAAATTTAAACAGACCGATAACAAAAGAAGAAATTGAAGAGGCCATCAAAAGACTACCAACTAAGAAAAGCCCTGGACCGGATGGGTATACAGCAGAGTTTTACAAAACCTTCAAAGAAGAATTAATACCAATACTTTTCAAGCAATTTCAAGAAATAGAAAAAGAAGGAGCTCTTCCAAGTTCATTCTATGAGGCCAACATAACCCTGATCCCAAAACCAGACAAAGACACTTCAAAGAAAGAAAACAATAGACCAATATCTCTAATGAACTTAGATGCAAAAATTCTCAATTAAATCCTGGCGAATCGAATGCAAAAGCATATCAAAAAAGTTGTGCATCATGATCAAGTAGGATTCATCCCTGGGATGCAAGGTTGGTTCAATATACGGAAATCAATAAATGTTATTCACCACATCAATAGACTTAAAGAGAAGAACCATATGATCATCTCGATAGATGCAGAAAAAGCATTTGACAAAGTACAGCATCCCTTTATGTTCAAAACCCTCGAAAAACTAGGGATAACAGGAACTTATCTCAACATTGTAAAAGCTATATATGCTAAGCCTCAGGCTAGCATCATTCTAAATGGAGAAAAACTGAAGGCATTCCCTCTAAAATCTGGAACTAGACAGGGATGCCCTCTCTCACCACTTCAATTCAATTTAGTTCTTGAAATACTAGCCAGAACAATTAGACAGACAAAAGAAATTAAAGGCATAAAAAAAGGAAAAAAAGAACTTAAATTATCTCTATTTGTGGATGACATGATAATATACTTAACAGATCCAAAAGGGTCTACAAAGAAAATGCTAGAGTTAATAAATGAATTCATCAAAGTGGCAGGATATAAAAATCAACATGCATAAATCAAAGGCATTCCTGTATATCAGCAACAAAACTTCTGAAATGGAAATGAGGAAAACCACTCCATTCACAATATCCTCAAAAAAAAAAAATACTTGGGAATCTACCTAACAAAAGAGGTGAAAGATTTATACAATGAAACTACAGAACTCTAAAGAGAGATAGAAGAAGATCTTAGAAGATGGAAAATGTACCTTGTTCATGGATAGGCAGAACTAACATCATAAAAATGGCAATATTACCCAAAGTTCTCTACAGGTTTAATGCGATGCCAATCAAAATCTCAACGGCATTTCTTGTAGAAATAGATAAAGAAATCATAAAATTCATATGGAATAACAAAAGACCCAGAATTGCAAAAGCAATTCTAAGAAGGAAGTGTGAATCTGGAGGTATAGCGATACCAGAGTTCAAACTGTACTACCAAGCAATAGTAACAAAAACAGCATGGTACTGGTACCAAAACAGGCAGGTGGATCAATGGTACAGAATAGAGGACACAGAAACCAATCAAAAAAATTACAACTTTCTTATATTTGATAAAGGGGCTAAAAACATGCAATGGAGACAGGATAGCATCTTCAACAAATGGTGCTGGGAAAATTGGAAATCCACATGCAACAAAATGGAACTAAATCCCTTTCTCTCACGATGCACAATAGTTAACTCAAAATGGATCAAGGAGCTTGATATCAAATCAGAGACCCTGCACCTGATAGACGAAAAAGTTGGTTCCAATCTACATATTGTGGGGTCAGGCTCCAAATTCCTTTATAGGACACCCATAGCCCAAGAGCAATTAACAAGAATAAATAAATGGGACTTACTTAAACTAAAAAGTTTTTTCTCAGCAAGAGAAACAATAAGAGAAGTAAATAGGGAGTCTACATCCTAGGAACAAATCTTTACTCCTCAAACATGAGATAGAGCCCTAATTTCCAGAATATACAAAGAACTCAAAAAATTAAACAATAAGATAGCAAATAACCCAATCAACAAATGGGCCAAGGACCTGAACAGACACTTCTCAGAAGAGGACATACAATCAATCAATAAGTACATGAAAAAATGCTCACCATCTCTAGCAGTCAGAGAAATGCAAATCAAAACCACCCTAAGATACCATCTCACTCCAGTAAGATTGGCAGCCATTAGGAAGTCAAACAACAATAAGTGCTGCCGAGGATGTGGGGAAAAAGGTACACTTGTACATTGCTTGTGGGACTGCAAATTGGTGCCGCCAATATGGAAAGCAGTATGGAGATTCCTGGGAAAGCTGGGAATGGAACCACCATTTGACCCAGCTATCGCCCTCCTCGGACTATTCCCTGAGAAACTTAAAAGAGCATTCTATAGGGATACTACCACATCAATGATCATAGAAGCACAATTCACAATAGTCAGACTGTGGAACCAACCTAGATGCCCTTCAATAGATGAATGGATAAAAAAAAATGTGGCATCTATACACAGTGGAGTATTATGCAGCACTAAAATGACAAAATCATGGAATTTGCAGGGAAATGGATGGCATTAGAGCAGATTATGCTAAGTGAAGCTAGCCAATCCTTAAATAACAAATGCCAAATGTCTTCTTTGATTTAAGGAGAGAAACTAAGAACTGAACAGGGGGAAAGAGCATGAGGAAAAGATTAACATCAAACTGAGATGAGTGATGGGAGGGAAAGGGAGAGAGAATGGAAATTGCATGGAAACGAAAGGAAACCCTCATCATTATATGAAATCACATATATGAGGTTTTGAGGGGAAAGGGGGGAGAAGGGAGAGAACTGAACAACAACAGATGAGGTGGAGAGGGAAGATGGGAGGGGAGCGGAGGGGGGATAGTAGGGGATAGGAAAGGCAGCAGAATACAACAGTCACTAATATGGCATAATGTAAATATTGTGAATGTGTAACTGATGTGATTCTGCAATTTGTATTTGGGGTAAAAATGGAAGTGCATAACTCACTTGAATCAAATGTATGAAAGATGAAAAAAGTAAAAAAAGAAAATAAAAAAAAAGAATCGTGATGCAATAAATAAATAAATAAATAAAAGAGCTCATGTATAATGAAAAAAAATAAATAAATCCACATATATGAATATGAATGAATTTAGGGAATGTATAATAAGACACATGAATTTTATATTTTGAAAAATCTGTAGAGTTTGTGTGTGTATACATACACACACACACACACACACATGCACACAGACATTAAAAAGTAGCAATATATATGCAAATCGAAATTCACCATGAAATATATATCATCCACAGTTCCAAAAATATCCATTTTACTGAACATGGATTTATGTATAATGTTGTTCAACTAGGAAGCTCACACAGAGGTTGAATTTTCACTTCCAACAGCGTTTAGGAGACGTGATATCTTCTCACAATTTGTATGTGCCAAGTCAGCCACCTCACAAGAATGTACGTGTTGTACCTTGTAGGATTCTGTATGTGCATATAAAAATGTATGTGCAAATAGGCTACAGAAAAAGGGAGACAGGAATTCCCATATTTGTTAACTTTAAAAACGCATGGGGAACAAATTCAACAAAAAATTGACAAGATTTATAACTCCTACACTATATAATGCAAAAGGCAAATCCAACTATACACCATGCCTCCACTTAACTGCTTGCATTTCTATTCTGTTTGGATTATTTTTCTCCATCATATTAGGATAAGTAGTCAGAGTCTAGTAGGCTATGGGTTAGTGTCAGGGATTAAGTATTTCGAATGGAAAATTGGAACAGGTATCCATTGTGTATGTAAATATGTGCTACTAAAAATCTTCCCACTCTCATGCAGAACAACCTTGACATTACCTTCGCCCCAAGTAAGACACAATTAGAGGAGAGGAGTTAAAAAATCTGTGAACACATAATTGGAATGGAATATGCTCAGTTGTTCACAAACTTGAAGGTGGTGGAGGAGTTTACAAAAGTAAGGGACAGGGTAAACCCTCCAAAAAATGGAGCTTTGCTGGCCTAAAGACTTCTTGAAAAACTGCCTCTGAGTTTGGGCACTTGAAATATATGTTTTTGACAGGAGTTTTAGCTTCCATAGTAGTGAGACCATTAAAGCTGGTCCTGCATCTATGTGACCTGAAGGACATTGTTTCTTATTTTCCAATGAAGATGAGGCAGCAGTGCAGACCTCTCTCTTTTTAGGTAAACTGTGGCCACTGGGGGATAAGTGTCTCCCTTTGTGGACTGTAAAACCATTTGGTCATCCTCCAATTTTCGTGATGTTTCTTGCTGCTGCTCTGGCAGTTTGCTATTTGCTTCACGAAATACAAGGATTTCAACTGGGAAACAGTGCTAGAGGGAGTTCTGTCACATGTGGTGGGTCAGAGTCTGCAGGAGAATGCACCAACCAGGCTTCTATCCCACATAGCTTGCCCCCTTGACCATAGCATCCTGATTCTGAACATTGCCCTGAAAACTCTCCATATAACCTTATGCCTTTACACAGAATATTCTGCTGGCTGCACCATGTCATTCACAAGCCATTTGGAAGCCAATGGCAGATGCACATGACCACACCACAGATGTTTTATCACACACCTGCACACCACTGCTCTAGGCCCACTACTCAGCAGGCTCCTACTTACTGGCATCTCTGTTCAACACCATTTTCATGAAACCCAGTCAATAAAGGCACTGTATGATATACTCATGATCAGCAAAAAACATCCAGAGTTTCTCCAGTGCCACCTGGTCATTGGAAATTCAAAAATTTCACAGTATTATCTAGCCATTTTTCAATGATGAAGTTGGAGGCAATGTGGGTTTCAATACATTCAGGAACCTTTAAATGGCGAGGAAGCTCATTTCAATGAAATTTCAGGAGAACTCTAAAAGGCAAGGCTTACCAAAGAGTGACCAAAAGATCACATGAAGCCAGGCCCATTGAGGTCTACAAGGTGAGGTCCATGTGTGATTTGACTCTCAACTATGGCTGCCAAGTTTTTCAGAATAAAATTATGTGATATCCTGGCTGAGATTCCCAGCCTAGATTTCAGATTCCAAGGGTGAATCTCATGCTTGGCCTCCTAAAATCCAAACACAATTTATGGCAATACTTCTGTTAGGTCAGTTCCAGAACTCAGACTATAAGGGGAATCACACAAGAGTTCAAGGCTTGGTGGACCCAGTCATCTCTTCCAACTGCTACACAAATGAGGATAATTAAAACCAAAACACTCCCACATGGACCTCATTTTCTTCCATATAGACACTCATCATAACCTCTGGCTGGAGGTTTCCATGAGTGATGCAGCTCAAGACAGTGTCCAAAATAAGCTCCCTTGCCCCTCATTTGCCTAAAGTCAGGGTGGCATGGACACCCTTCCTGTGAACCAGGAGTGATCAAATAGGCCTGCCATTAATACTGCTCTGCTTCTACTATTTGAGGTCTAATGACTCTAAGATATAGATTGTTTATGTGATTTGGAATCATTAGAAAACTCTAACACATCTGCAGGGCTTTGAAGAATTCATTTGCCCCAAGGGCCCCTATTCACACTTGATGGAGGTCAGAAACCTAACAGAGGAAGGTGAGAGACTTCATCCACAATGACTGATCTTTTTGCATTTTGGTTATGGATGAACACATGGGATTTTTCTTTAGATCCATCAGGTGCTGAGAATCTGAGCCCCAGTTTCACAGAGGGCCAAGAGGCTGATTCAGATACATCCCTTCTAAATCAATTAAGCAAAGAGCCACAGGTGATGCCCAATCATTTGCATTTGAATACTGTTTTCCTCAGGCTTCACAAAGGGGTGGCCTGAGCCAAACACCTTCCTTACATTCAGGGCAACAGAACAATAGGAAAGCAAATGGTCCAAACCAGGGTTTCTCCACTGAAACTTTCCTGGTCACAGTGATATCTGAGTTTTCTGAGATGCTCCCATTTCCTTCAGCTAACCAGTACATGGCCATGTGACAGAGCTTGTAGGTGGTACATATCTTGGACACAAAACCATGAACCTATTCTGGAGAGTGACCAGTATTAAGAAAGAAAACAGGAACTTAGGAAAACAGCAGGTCGTTCCCATTGAAAAGGTTAGCCACAGTCCATTAATAAATTGGCAGGATGAATGCTTGGAAGATTTGAACTAGACAGGAAACATCCATTGATGCATTCTCTTTTCTAATACTACAACCACGGACAGAGTGGGATACACAGACATAGAAACACTCACCTTGTCAAAGGACATACTAGAAACAGTCCACTTCAAACCAAACAAATCGCCTTTCCTACCTATTCTCAGAACATGAGAAATAACCACAAATTCACATCCACACCCACAAAGGCACCTCCTTCCCCCAAGTAGGTCTGTGACTATCCGGAGTGTCCTCTGACTGGTGGACCATAATATTTTTCCCTGAAATGGACTGTACTCAGTTCTGTACTCCTTGGCCAACTCTGTGAAGTTGTCAGAAGCCAGTGGTGAGCCACTACCTGCTTTCTCAGGAAAGGCCCCTCTTCTTAGCTTTCCTGGCATTTGGCCATCCTCACATAAGTAGGTACCAAGAAAGATTGACTCTGTCCTTGGTAAATCCAAAGAAGTGAGAAAACTGGGACTGGGACTGGGATTGGCTGTGGTTGCCTGGCTTCCTGAATCCCAGGTTTATAGAGTTTCATCACCAAGAAATTTATGTGAGGTAACTTCCTTCAGGAACTGTATGAAGTCACTACCTTGGAAACCTCTTTGTCTTAACAGTTGCTACCAAGGGTCCCATGAGATGGAGGGTGCCCCTACTTCCTGTGACATTTTCACAAGTTAGAGTGGTATATCAACCATAGGCCCCCGGGAACAGCTCTCCACACAGGCCTGGTTTGGTCCATCTTCTCTACATTAAGATGAAAGAGGCTGATTCAGACACATCCCTTAATCCTGACCAGGTTTTTTACCATGGAAGTTGACTTTTCCTCCCTCAGGTCCCTCATAGCTGCCTACAACTTCTCCAGAGATCATTTCTGCATGGACCTTTGAGGTTCTCAGCAGGTTGAAAATCCCCTACATTCCTGTATTGTAAGACCAACTCTGTCCCTGCTTTTCTGTAAAGTTAGATTGAGGGAACAGTGTATGGTTAGGGTAATAACAAGTTCGATTTGGGTTAGGAATTATTCTGTGGGATGAATAATGGTATTGGGAACCTGTGATATTTACCAGAATATTAAGGTGAAATATAACTATGAAAACAGAAATCTAGGTAAGATTTTAAGCCCAGAAGAGCATTGGGCCAATGATTGGGATGCTTAGCTTTGAAATACCTTCTGCACAGATGTCTCAGATAAATCGATATACAATGGCATAGGACCTTGTAAATTGGATGATTGAATGTAGAAGAAAACATCCACTCAAAAAGGGATAGTCGGAAGGATTAGGAAGATAGTAAGTTTAGGAAGAAGAGTGAGTATAGGATTTGGACCAATGTTTTTAGCAATAGGGTTTCCGGTAGAGAGTGAATGTAAATGTCAGCATATGTGAAGAGTGAGTCACAATGATGAACTGGGGAAAATATATAGGAAAGCAGATATCAATAGAGACATTAAGAAGTCAGGAAAAGTATAAATTGAGTGATAGTATAAGAAATTTTCAACAGGGTTGAGGTTGAATATACAATCTTGGGAAGAAACAAATATTTAGTCACCAATAGGATTGACATTTGAGAACATTAGGCAATCTGGACTTGGATGTTTTTAGTAATCCATGCTCACTCTCCCTTTAGGCTTTGGTACAATCATAAGTGTGAATTTTGCAGTTTGTGTCCAGAATATTACTGTGATAAAGTGTATATGTAGATCAGGTGACATGAGTAGTTCTTCCACCATTTCTGTGGGCAATATTTTGCAGACGTATAAATTAGTATTGGGTGTACAAATACGTGTACCCTGTGTCTTGAATATAGATATAATGAATGAAAAGACCATACTGTGAATAAATAATATAACTGGTTTCAACTTTAAATAATGGATTGAATTGATATTTGAAAATATACAGGAAATCTTATTGATATACATACATTCACTACAACAATTTATACATCTATGGTAATATTAGGGTTCTGGTTTATCATGAAGACTGTGTGAGTTTTGCTCCAAAGTGATTATTGAAATCTAAATTAAAAAGAAGTCTCATGAAAAGACCAGTAAAGAAACATGGAGGAATACATGTGTACTGAAGCAGGAAGTTATTGAAATTGAAACAAATGCCTATAAATTTGCGAACTTCTGAATGATATATATATATTCTATGATGTGCATAAACTGAAGAGATAGTCAATTATTCAAACAGTGTTGAATAAAAATGAACGTCAAAATACACATCATGTCCCATAGGAATCTACTTGCATTGATGTTAAAGTGGGTCAATTACTGTATAAAAATTAGGACTTCTATGCACCATTCACTGAATTTAGATTTCAGTACAAGGAAACAATATGTATTTAAAGTGAATGAATATTTCTGAGAATAATTTTGTGAACATTTGATTATAAATCCACATACATGAATATGAATGCATTTAGTGATTGTATAATAAGACACATATATTTTATATTCTGAAAAATCTGGAGAGTGCGTGTGTGTATATATATATATAGAGAGAGAGAGTGTGTGTGTATACACACACACACACACACACACAGACACGCACACGCACAGACATTAAAAGGTAACAATATATATGCCAATTGAAAATTCCTCATGAAATATATATCATCCACAGATCCAAAAATATTCATTTTACTAAACATGGATTTTTGTATTATGTTGTTCAACTAGGAAGCTCACCCAAAATTTTAATTTTCAGTTCCAACATCGTTTAGGAGGAGTGATCACTTTTCACAATTTGTATCTGCCAAGTCAGCCACCTCACAAAAATGTACATGTGATACCAGGTAGGATTCTATATGTGCATACAAAAATACATGTGCTAAATAGGCTACAGATAAAGGGAGACAGAAATTCACATATTTGTTAACTTTAAAACACATGGAGAACTATTTCAATTTAAGATTGACTAGATTTATGACACTAGATTTATAACACCTACCCTTTATCATGCAAAAGGTAAATCCAACTATACACCATACCTCCTCTGAACTGCTTGTATTTCTATTCTGTTTGGGTTATTTTTCTCCATCACTTAAGGATTGCCACAGTCTGGCTGGGCACAATTCATGAGCCACTTGTCAAAAGAAACTAACTTTATTTTTAGAACCACACATGCCATAAAATAGCTCCTCGGGAAAAACCCTCAGAGCCCAACTGCCACCACTGGCTTCCCACAAGCCTCTCAACCTCCCCACTCCTCCTGCTCTTGAGGTCCATTGGGTGGGTCGTGTGGGCAGAGCCAAAAAAGTCCCCCAATAAGCATCTCTGTAGTCTGATAGGGCGGGGAAACAGCCCAATGAGCATCACCGCAGAGGAGCCAATCAGCTAGATGTTGCTGGGCCGCTATGAGCCAATCATCAGCTGGCAGTCTGAAAGTTAGCTTTGGCCCCTTGGGCTGCGGCTCTCAACATCTCCCATCTCTGTTTAAACAACAAGCATGTGGCTTAGGGACCGTGCCTGCCTTAGGTTGTCCAATAGTACATATGGTGCTTACCATTATCGAATGAGCTGACCTCAAGGTGTCAGCCACCTGTCTTAGGTTGGTACCATTGCAATTGGATCTTTCCCGTCACTAACTACAGGTCCAGTATACAGCCACACCTGTGGAGTGGTCTTTGTACCAGGGGGAGGGTGAGGTTTTTTGTCTCACTTCTGTTGGCCCCCAAATTTCAGCTGAACGACCATGACAAGCAAAAGGGAGAAAGATACACCGAGGCAATTGACAGCACCTTTTGGAAAAATTGTACCACCAATGACATAATCAGCAAAAATACCCCAACACTACCACAAGTCGCTGCACCAACAGATAGTTCACAATGCATGCAGGTGAGTTCACAAAGCATACAAGTGATACATAGTCCAGGCAAGTTCTGCAAGCAGTTCAGTGATGGCTATTGCAGAAGCTGTAGATTGGTTTTATCTTTGTCTTCACAGGCACTGGGATGAAGATAGGAATTCTGGCAATAATGGCTAAAGAAAAAATTATGTAACATTCCAGAAGGAACTAAAAAAATTTTCTTAACAATTTATATTGTCTTGAAGAGAATTATTAAATATAATGAAAAAGAAAGGTGAAAGTAAACAAACAGATCTGTTAACCTCCTTTTTTGTTCACATTTTAAAACAATCCTCAAGAGGTGTTTACCCAATTTAAATTAAAACATTTACATCACGTGAATAAAAAAAAAAATATTTGGATCCATTTTTTTCATGAGCGTTCATCATATATGATATATGGACATATGTACATTCAAACATATAACACAAAATACAAGTGTGCACAAATAATATAATACATACAACAATAACATAATAGTGAAGACCTTATTACTTTTTACAGGTGAAATCTCCATTGCAATGTCTAAAAACTATCGTCCAAAAATAGGACTGATCAGCAAAACATTAACCTAGGTCTGTATGAGCTCAAAAAACAAAATAGAACTTCATGATATGGGAAAGGGCAATAATAAAATAGATATTGAAAAAAAGCATCCTGGTTCTGTCACAGATGTAAGAATAGCCAAACTGGAGTTCTGGATATCAGCTGTTATGGATTTGACCCAAATCATCTTCTTTTTGGTCTGTAGAAATCGCTTTAGTTATTTTCTCTGAAATCCAAATCGGCTGCTGTTCTCCCTGTGGAAACACATAAACAGACCCCTGACTCCAGGCAATCACTGGGTCAGAACCTTAGTTAATCTCTCTGGAATCCAAATAGGCTGCTGTTCTCCCTGTGGAAACACACAAACAGACCCCCGACTCCAGACAATTACTGGGTCAGGACCTTTCCATTGTTCTGTTAGAATATCCTTCCAAGGTACCTTGGGCTTATGTACATTTTTTAGACACATATGCCTTTCAGCAGCACTAAGCCCTGATGAATCCAAATTTTAAAAGTTTAGAGTAAAAAGGGTTATTTTAAGTTTATCTTTGGGGAATATATACCCCTTCCCAATTCCGTCTTTTTGCTTTAATAAGTACATTTTAATTGTTTGATGTGCTCTTTCAACTATGCCTTATCCCTGTGGATTGTATGAGATTTCTATTATATGAGTAATGCCAAATGATGATCAAAATTGTTTAAAAAAGGTAGAAGTATAACCAGGGGCATTATCTGTTTTTAACTGTTTTGGAAGGTCCACAGTGGCAAAATTTTGTAAGCAATGAGCTATAACATCTTTACTTTTTTTCTCCGGCATGAAGGGATCCCATCAAAAATCCAGAAGAAGTATCAACTGTAACATGCAAATATTTTAATTTTCCAAATTCTGGCATGTGTGTGACGTCCGTCTGCCAAATATGGTTATGTATCAATCCTCTAGGATTGACTCCAAGATTAACTTGTGGTAAAAAGGTCACACAATTTTGACATTGTTTTATTATCTGTCTAGCTTGTTTCTTAGATATTTTAAAGCGCTTTTGTAATGTATTAGCATTGACATGGAACTTTTTATGAAAATTTGTAGCTTCTTCTACTGTAGAGAAAATATGTATGTCATGTGTAGTTTTATCTGCTAAATCATTGCCCAAACTAAGGGCTCCAGGCAATCCTGTATGTGCCCTGATATGTCCTATAAATAACGGATCTTTTCTGTCCCAGATTAGACATTGTATAGTGGAAAGCAAAGAGAAAACAGTAGAGGAAGGGGAAATCCTACCAGAATTTTCAAGTGATAATATAGCACTAACAATATACTAATTATCGAAAATAAATTATATACAGATACTTTAAGCATCACAAAAGCTTCTAATACTGCATTAAGCTCTACCTTTTGAGCTAATTTTTTGGGTACTAACATGTAAATGTTTGACCAGGTGTAACTATTGCTGCTGTACCATTATTTGACCAATCAGTGAATATATTTGGAGCATTCATGATAGGTGTTTTCTTGTCATTTTTGGAAAAATTACAGGATGCGATGACGAATAAGACAATAAAGTATTAGATGGTAAGTGGTTATCAAATGAAACATTAGATTTGCACATGATTATTGCCCAAGTATTTAACTCATTAGCTAACTCATCAATTTGATTCATAGTATATGAAGTAATAATTTTATTGGGAGAAATTCCAAACACTCCCTTTGCTGCTTTTATTCCTTTGAGTATTAATTGTAATACAGCCTCAGTATACCTAGTAAGAATAGTGTTAGAAGAATAAGATAAATGTATCCATAATAATGGACCTTCTTGCCAAAATACTCCTGTAGGAATATTTTTTGTTGGTAGTACAATAAATAATAAAGGCAAACTTATATCAATTCTATCCAAATGCATAATTTCCATATATGTTTCAATGATTTTTAATGCCTTTCTTGCTTCACGCGTTAACATTTGGGGTGAATTTGGATCTGATGGACCTTTTAGGATATCAAATAACGGTTCCAACTCTCCTGTTTGTATACCTAGATAAGGCCTTATCCAATTTATGTCTCCTAATAATTTTTGAAAGTCATTAAGTGATTTGAGTTGATCTATTCCTATTTAAATTTTTGCTGGACGGACCATGGTTGAGGATAATAGAACTCCTAAATAATTAATTGGAAAATTTAATTGTACTTTATCTATTGCTATCTCTAGTTTATAATTTTTTAATTAGTTTGTAAGTACGACATAACATTCTAGCAATGTGTTTTTAGCTTTCTGTGCTAATAATATATCATCCATATAGTGAAATATTTGTAGTTCAGGATTTTGATTTCTAAGTGCCTGGATTACTTTGTTAACATAAATTTGACATATAGTTGAGCTGTTAGCCATCCCTTGAAGGAGTACTTTCCATTCATATCTCTGATCAGTACCTTCATGATTCAGTGCAAGGATAGTAAATGCAAAACTTGGACTATCCTCATGATGAATTGCAATTGAAAAAAAAAAAAAAACAACAATCTTTAATATCTATAACTAAAACATACCAGGTTTTTGGCAAAGCAGAACATTGAGGAATCCCCAATTGAGCAGGTCCCATAATAACCATCTCATTATTAATGGCTCTTAAATTTTGCAATAATCTCCATTTACCAGATTTCTTTTTGATGACAAAAATGGGAGTATTATGGGGAGATGCAGACGGTTGTATATGTCCTTCTGCTAATTGTTGTTTGACCAGGTCATGGTCTGCTTGTACCTTTTCTTCAGTCAGGGGCCACTGAGGAACTCACACTGGTCTTTCTGATTTCCAAGTAATCTTTATTGTCTTAGTGGCCCTTTCTAAAATCCAACCCATGTCTGTCTGTTCCTTGATCTATTTGTATTGGTGCTGCTATAACTTGTTCTTGTTGTTCTAATCTTTTTCCTTTCCTCAAACCTTTTCTAACCATAATTGTGGGTGCATTTTGATTGATGTTATTTGTTAATGTCAAACCTAATTGAACAAAGACATCTTGTCCCCATAAATTTAGGGGAAGATGGTAAAATACATACGGCTGTATAGTTCCTTCACATCCTTCAGGATCCTTCCAATCTAATGCCATTGCTCTTCTATGGGGATTAGTCGCCACTCCTAGGCCTTGAAGTGTTTGAGTGGCTTGTTGTAATGGCCAATGTTTTGGCCATTCTTGACAAGAGATGATGCTAAGTTCTGCACCTGTATCCAGTAGCCCATTAAATTCATGTCCTTGAATATTTAGTTTTAACATGGGGCGAGAATCTAAATTTAAAGAAAGCATAGCCCAGTCTACACCTATGGAGCCTAATCTCTTAGATCCTCTTTCTACAGTACAACTGCAAATTCTATCATATAGGCTTGGTATTAATACTAACTGTGCTATTCTGTCTCCTGGTGAAATTACTGATATACCCTTTGGAGAACTGGCTATAATTTTTATTTCACCTTTATAATCGGGATCAGTTACCCTAGGACTTATCATAAGTCCTTTTAGAGTAGAAGAGCTGCGTCCCAATAATAAGCCTACTGTCCCTTGGGGAAGAGGTCCTTTTACCCCTGAAGGAATGATTTGAACTCCCATCTCTGGAGTTAGTACTGCTCTGGCCTTGGTGCAGATGTCCAAACCTGCACTCCCTCTGGTTTGTCTGATGAGGAATCTGATGGACAATGTGTTCTGGGAACTACCCTGATGGCATTGTTGGGTTCCTCCAGTGCTCCATATATTTGTGGTTTTCGGCCCCAGATCATTGGGCCTTCCTGTCCATTTTTTGGCAATGTAGCCTGATGCCTTTCTCCATGATATCGTGAATAAACACCTGGTTTTTGTTCGTGTTTTGATAATGGAGTACCCTCTATGGTGGTTTGAGTACGGCATTCATTAGCCCAATGTCTCCCTCTACAGCATCGTGGGCAAATACCCGGTATTCTACTCCTTTGATACCTAATTTTGTTAAACTCTCCTCCTATGGGGCAACTCCTTTTAAAAAGTCCTGTTTGTTCACAATTGTAGCAAGTTCTTGGCCTGGCATCTAAAGCCTGTTTTACTGCAGCTGCCACGACTTGCCCTTCTTCTAAAGCCTATTTTACTCCAGCTGCGACAACTTGCTCCTGTACATTAATGTCTCTAAAATAATTTAATATATGTGTTTAAATGTTCATGTTTCTATGATCTAATGACTTCTCTACACCAACGATTTCCTTG
Source organism: Callospermophilus lateralis (assembly GCF_048772815.1). NCBI lineage: Eukaryota > Metazoa > Chordata > Mammalia > Rodentia > Sciuridae > Callospermophilus > Callospermophilus lateralis. The sequence goes on along the minus strand of NW_027513360.1, from coordinate 488,662 downwards.
CTCATAAGCCAGTTGTTTTAGTAATGGCATTGATTGTTCTGTATTCCCCAAAACTCTGGTAGCTGTTTGAATAAGCCTATCTACAAATTCAGCATAAGGTTCATTAACTCCGTGTATTACCTTTGATAATTGACCTTGTAAACCTCCATGTCCTTGTAAAGTCTTCCATGCCTTAACTGCATCTACAGCAATTTGTGCGTATACACCAGGATCATATGCAATTTGTTGCTGCTGATCCTAATAAGGTCCCTTTACTAACAACATATCTTGATTTCTCTGAGGATAACCAGCTGCTGCATTTCGCCTAGCCATCTCTTTGCAAAATTCCTCATTGGCAACCTTCCATAACAGGTATTGTCCTCCATTTAGCACAGCTTTACACATATTAGCCCAATCTGCTGGCGTCATGTTCAAGTTGTTAATGGATTCGACCATACATACAGTGAAGGGTGCTTGAGGACCATAGGTTGTTACGGCCTCTTTTAGCTGCTTCATTGCTTTGAAATTTAAAGCATGGTGAACTCGCTGCCCTCCTGCATCAAATACAGGGTATGTTAATATTTGAGATCTTGTCTCAGAATCCCAACTATCAACTGCCGGGGTTTGAGGCCTCGCAGCATATGGAGGTGGCCTTGTTAGTTGGACACTTATGTCCTTTGGAGATAGAAAGGTGTTAGTAGCAGTCTCCTTAGAGATGGTGCTGTTGGCTGGACACTTACACCCTCTGGTGATAGAAAGGTTTTAGTAGCAGTCTCCTGTTGTAACTTTACCCCTGATGGCTTTTTCTGCTTTACACTTTCTTTCTCTGTCTGTCTAGCTTGAGAGGCCTTCTTTTTTACTTGAATTTTTCCTCTGTCTGACTAGTTCGAGAGACTTTTCTTTAAATTGAAGTTTTTCCTCTGTCTGACTATTTCGAGAGACCTTCTCTTTTAATTTATTTTTTTCTTCTGTCTGACGTATTCGAGAGATTTCTCTTTTACTTGAATTTTTCCTCTGTCTGACTAGCTCGAGAGACCTTCTTTTTTACTTGAATTTTTATCTCTCTCTTACTAGCTCGAGAGATGTTCTCTATTACTTGAATATTTCTACTATAACTATAATGCAACTCAAGAAGATAATGCCAAACAAAACTGAAACAGAATGAAACAAAAGTGGAACAACAGAAAATTATTATAATAGCTTTTCTATCCTCCTGAAATGTCCATCCGTCTTTCTCCCTATCTGTTCCTCAGATGTGAGAGGTTTTTCTTCCATCTTACCCATCTCCAGGGACAGGCAACTTTTGTCTCATGTTCTGACAATAGGTAGGAAAGGCAGAATGTTTGGTTTGGTGTGGACAGTGTCTACTAAGTCTTTTGACAAGGCCAGTGTTTCTATGTCTGTGTATCTCTCTGTGTCCGTGGTTGTAGAACATAGAAAAGAGAATGCATCAATCGATGTGTCCTGTCTAATACAAAGCTTCCCAGCATTCATCCTCCCCAACGTAAGAATGAAGTGTGGCTTGCCTTATGGATGGGCAACACCTACTATCTTCCTAAGTTCCTGTTTTCTTCCTGAATTTTGGGCACTCTCCAGGATAGTCTCATGATTTTGTGTCCAAGATATGTACCATGTCCAAACTCCGTGACATGGCCATGTACTGGATAGCTGAAGGGAATGGGAGCATCTCAGAAAACTCAGACATCAGTGTGACTTGTAAAGACTCAGTGGAGAAACCCTGCTTTGGCTCATTTGCTAATCTATTGTTCATTTGCCCTGCATGTCAGGAAGGTCTCTGCCTCAGGCCAAAACTTTGTGAAGCCTGAAGAAAACGGTTTTCAAATGAAAAGGAATGGGCATCACCTGTGGCTCTTTGCTTACTTGCTTTGGAAAGGTATGTGTCTGAATCAGCCTCTTGGCCCTGTGTGAGGTTGTGGCTTAGATCTCCGCACCTGATGGATCTAAAGAATGATCCCATGTGTGCATCCAAAAGCTAATTGCCAAAAGAGCAGTCATTGTAGATGAAGTCTCTCGCCTTCTGCTGTAAGTTTCCTGACCTCCATCAAGTGAGAACAGGGATCCTTTGGGTAAAATGAGTTCTTCAAATCCCTACAGAGTCTAGTCCATAGGTGTTTGGGTTTTCTCATGACTCCAATTCACATAAAGAATCTAAATTCCACAGACAGAAGCCCTAAAATTGGAGAAGCATAGTAGAATTAACAGCAAGCCTATTTGATCACTCCTGTTTCACAGGAAGGGTGTCCAGGCTACCCTGACTTCATGCAAATGAGGGGCAAGGGAGCTTATTTTGATCACTCTCTTTGGCTGCATCCCTCATGGAAACCTCCAGACAGAGGTTATGATGAGTGTTTATATGGAAGAAGATGAGGGCCATGTGGGAGTGTTTTGGTATTAATTGTGGTCATTTTTGTAGCGGTTGGAAGAGATGCCTAGGTCCAACTGGGCTTTAACCCTTGTGTGATTCCTTTAGAGACTGAGTTCTGGAACTGACTTCAGAGATGTATTGCCATGAATTATCTTGGGATTTTAATAGCCCATGCATGAGAGTCGCCCATGGAAACTGAGATCTACTCCCAGGGTTGCTTTCCACACAGCCCTGCGAATCTCAGCCTGGATATCACATGATTTTATTCTGAAAGACATGGCAGCCATTGTTGAGAGTCAAAACTCACATGGTCCTCACATTGTAGACCTCAATGGGCCTGGCTTCATGTGACCTTTTGGCCACTGTTTGGAAAGGCTTGCCTGTGAGAGTTCTCCAGAAGTTTCATTGAAATGGGCTTCCTCAACATTTAATATTTCCTAATTGAATTGAAACCCCCAGTGCCTCCAACTTCATGCTTGAAAAATGGCTAGATAAATGCCATGAAATTTCTGAAATTCACATGACAAAGTGGCACTGGAGAACCTTTGGATGTCCTGTTGCTGATCATGAGTATACCAGACAGTGCCTTGACTTACTGGGTTTCATGAAAATGTTGTAGAACAGAGATGCCAGTAATTTGGAGCCTGCTGATTAGTGGTCCTAGAGCAGTGGTCTTCAGGTGTGTGATAAAAAATGTGTTTTGGGGCCATGTGGATCTTCCATTTGCTTCCAAATGGCTTGTGACTTACATGGCGCAGCCAGCAGACTCTTCTATGTAAAGGCATCTTGATATATGGATAGGTTTCAGGGCAATGTTCAGAATTAGGTTGGTATGGTTAAGGGGGTAAGCTATGTGGGATAGAAGCCAGATTGATGCATTCTTCTGTGGATCCTGACCAACCACACGTGACCGAACTCCTTCAAGGACTGTGTTCCAGTTGAACTCCGTTTATTTCATGAAGCATATACCAAACTCGCAGTGCACTAGCAAGAAACACCATGGAAAGTGGAGCTTGACCAAATGGCTTCACAGTCCACACGGGGAGACAATTAGCCCCCAGTGGCCACAGTTTACCTACAAAGGGAGAATTCAGCACTGGTGCCTCATGTTCATTGGAAAATAAGAAACGATGTCCTCCAGGTCACACAGATGCAGACCCAGCTTTGATTGTCTCACTACAAAGGTAGGTAAAGCTCCTGACCAAAACATATATTTCAAGTGCCCAACCTCAGAGGCAGTTTCTCAAGAAGTCTTTAGTCCAGCAGAGCTCCATATTTGTGAAGTGTTTATCCTGTCACTTACTTTTAGAAACTCATCAACCACTTAAAAAGTTCTGAAATCATGAGCATATTCAATTCCAGATATGTATTCACAGATTTTTTAACTCTACTCATATAATTGTGTATTACTTAAGGTGAGGGTAATGTCAATGCATTGTTCAGGATGAGAGTGGGAAGATTTCTTGTATCACAATTTTGCATACACTTTGGATTAATTTTCCTAGTTGAACAACATTATACATAAATCCATGTTCAGTAAAATAAATATTTTTGCATCCGTGGATGATATATATTTCACTATGAATTTCAATTTGCATATATATTGCTACTTTTTAATGTCTTTGTTTGTTTTGTGTGTGTATATATATATCCTATCCAGATTTTTCAAAATATGAAATATATGTGTTTTATTATACACTCTCTAAATTCTATAAATGTTCATATATGTGGATTTATAATCAACTTTTTACAAGATTATACTCAGAAATTTTCATTACCTGAAATACATATTTGTTTCCTAATAGCGATAACTAACTTCAGTGAATGATGAATACAAATCCTAATATTTCTACAGTAACTGACGAAGTTTAACATCAATACAAGTAGATTCCTATGGGGCATGACATGTATTTTGATGTTCATTTTTATTCAACACAGGTACGTTGCTATTTCTTCAGTTTATGCACATCGTACGATATATATTTCATCCACAAGTTAGCATATTTATAGGCATTTGTTTCACTTTCAATTACTTCCTGCTTCATAAAACATGTATTCCTTTATGCTTTTTGACTGGTTGTTTCATGAGACCACTATCAAAACACATGATTGTTGAATTACATAATCACTTTTTAAGCAAAACTAACACCCTTCATAATAAAACATAACCCTAATATTACCATTGGATGTATTACTGGTTGGAATGAATGATAGTATATCAATATAAGATTTCTTATATATTTTAAGATATCAATTCAATCCATTATTTAAAGTAGAACTAGTTATATTATTTATTCATAGTGTGGTCTACTCATGCATTATCTCTATATTCATGTATGCAGGGTACATCTCTTTGTACCCCCAATACTAATTTATACGTCTTCAAATATTGCTCCCAGAAATGGTGGAAGAATTACTCATGTAACCTGATCTACATATATATTTTATCACAGTAATATTCTGGACACAAAACGCAAGGGTCACACTTATGATTGCACCATAGCCTAAATGGAAAGTGAACATGGATTACTAAAAACATCCATGTCCAGGTTGTCTAATGCTCACAAATATCAATCTTACTGGTGACTACATATTTGTTTCTTCCTAAGATTATATATTCAAACTCAACCCTGTTGGAAATGTCTAATCCTATCACTCACATTATACTTTGCCTGATTTTCTAATGTCTCTATTGATATCTGCTTTCCTACATATTTTCCTCAGTTCAACATGTGACTGACTCTTCTCATGTGCTGACAATTATATTCACTCTCTAACCGAAACCCTATTACTAAAGACATTTTTTCCAAAACCTATATTCACTCTTCTTCCTAAACCTACTGGCTATTCCAGTTTGAGTGGATGTTCTCTTCTACATTCAATCATCCAAGGTACAAAGTCTTTTGCCATTTGATATTGAATTATCTGAGACAACTGTGCAGAATATAATTCAAAGATAAGTATCGCAATCAAGGGCAAAATGCCCTTCTGGGCTTCAAATCTTACCTAGATTTCTGTTTTCATACTTATATTTCACCAATATATTCTTATAAATATTGAATTCTCCAATACCATTATTCATCCCACAGAATTATTCGTAACCCAAATGGAACATGTTATTAACCCTAACTATGCACTGTTCCCTCAATCTAATTTTACAGAAGAACAGGGACAGAGTTTGTCTTACAATACAGGAATGTAGGTGATCTTCCAACTGCTGAGAACCTCAAAGGTCCATGCAGAAATTATCCCTGGAGAAGATGTAGGCAGCTATGAAAGACCTGAGAGAGCAAAAGTCCTCTTGCATGGCAAACATCCTGGTCAGGATGAAAAATTGTGTCGGAATCAGCCTCTCTCTTCTTATTGTAGAGAAGATGGAGCAAACCAGGCCTGTGTGGAGAGCTGTTTCCAGGAGCCAATGGTTGATATACCATTCTAACTTGTGAAAATTTCAAAGGAAGTAGGGGCAGCCTCCATTCCATTGGTCAATTGAAAGCAATTTTGAGGACAAAGTGTTTGCCAAGGCAGTGACCCCATTCAGTTCCTTAAGGAAATGACCACACCTCACATTTTTGGTGATGGAACACTGTGAACTTTTGATCCAGGAAGCCAGGAACCCAGAGTGAGTCCCAGTCCCAGTCCCAGTAAGCTCCCTTGTTTTGATTGAACAAGGACAGAGTCATTATTTTTTGGTCCTACTGTTGTGAGGATGACCAAATGCCAGAAAAGCTCTGAAAACTGGCCTTTCCAGAGAAAGCAGGTAGTGGCTCACCGCGGACTCCTGACAACTTCACAGAGTTGGCTAAGGAGACCAGATCTGAGACAGGACAGGCCATTTTGGGGGAATATATAATGGCCCACCAGTCAGACCACCATCCGGATAGTCACAGACCTACTTGGGGGAAGGAGGTGCCTTTTTGGTTGTGGGTGTGAGTTTGTTGTTTTGTCTCATGTTCTGAGAATAGGTAGAAAAGGCGGTTTGTTTGGTTTGGTATGGACTGTTTCTAGAAAGTCATGTGACAAGGCGAGTGTTTCTATGTCTGTGTATCCCAATGTGTCCGTGGTTGTAGATATTAGAAAATAGAATGCATCAATGGATGTGTCCTGTCTAGTAGAAAACTTCAAAGTATTCATCCTGCCCAATTTATGATTAGGCAGAAGATTGCCTTCTGGGTGGGCAACACCCACACTTATAATTGCACCATAGCCTAAATGGAAAGTGAACATGGATTACTATCTTCCTAAGTTCCTATTTTCTTCCTGAATTCTGGCCACACTCCAGAATAGGCTCATGGTTTTGAGTCCAAGATATGTACCACCTCCAAGCTCTGTGATATGGCCATGTACTGGATAGCTGAAGGGACTGGCGAGCATCTCAGAAAACTCAGATATCAGTGTGACCAGAAAAGTAACAGTGGAGAAACCCTGCTTTGGGCCATTTGCTTACCTATTGTTCTTTTGCCCTGAATGTCAGGAAGGTCTTTGCCTCAGGCCACCCCTTTGTGAAGCCTGAAGAAACAGTTTTCAAATGGAAATGAATGGGCATCACTTGTGGCTCTTTGCTTAATTGCTTTGGAAAGGGATGTGTCTGAATCAGCCTCTTGGCCCTGTGTGGGGCTGTGGCTTAGATTATCAGCACCTGATGGATCTAAAAAAAGATCCCATGTGTGCATCCAAAATAAAGGGCAAAAATTGCAGTCCTTGTGGATGAAGTCTCTAGCGTTTCTCTGTAAGATTCCTGACCTACATCAAGTGAGAATAGGGATCGTTTGGGTCAAATGAATTCTTCAAATCCCTGCAGAGGCTTGCCCATATGTGCTTGGGTTTTCTCATGACTCCAAATCACATAAAGAATCCAAACCCCACAGTCAGAAAGCCTCAAATTGTAGAAGTGGAAAAGTATTAATGGCAGACCTATTTGATCACTCCTGGTTCACAGGAAGAGTGTCCAGGCCCCCGAGATTTTAGGCAAATGAGGGACAAGGGAGCTTATTTTGGACAATGTCTTCGGCTGCGCCCCTAATGGAAAACTCCAGCCAAAGGTTATGATGACTGTCTATATAGAAGAAAATGAGGGCCGTGTGAGAGTGTTTTGGTATTAATTGTGGTCATTTGTGTGGCGGTTGGAAGAGATGACTGGGTCCACCTGGGCTTGAACTCTGGTGTGATTCCCCTTATAGACTGAGTTCTGGAACTGACCTCAGAGAAGTATTGCCATCAATTGTTTTGGGATTTTAGGAGACCACGCATGAGAGTCACCCTTGGAAACTGAGATCTAGGCCCAGATTGACTTTCCACAGATCACTGGAATCTCAGCCAGGATATCACATGATTCTATTCTGAAAGACTTGGCAGCCATAGTTGAGAGTCACAAAACACATGGAACTCACATTGTAGAACTCAATAGGCCTGGCTTCATGTGACCTTTTGGCCACTCTTTGGGAAGCCTTGCCTGTGAGAGTTCTTTAGAGCTTTCATTGAATTGAGCTTCCTCACCATTTAATGGGTCCTGAATATATTGATACCCACAGTGCCTCCAACATCATCCTTGAAAAATGGCTAAATAGATATCATAAAATTTTTGAAATTCCCATGACCAGGTGGCACTGGAGAACCTTTGGATCTCCTGATGCTGATCTTGAGTATGCCAGACAGTGCCTTGATTGACTGGGTTTCATGAAAATTGTGTAGAACAGAGATTCCAGTATGTTGGAGCCTGCTGAATAGTGGACCTAGAACAGTGCTGGGCAGGTGTGTGATATAACATGTGGTGAGGCAATGTGGATCTGCATTTGGCTTCCAAACGGCTTGTTACTGACATGGTGCCACCAGCAGATACTTCTGTATAAAGGTATCTTGTTATATGGAGAGGTTTCAGGGCAATGTTCAGAATCAGGTTGCTATGGTCAAGGGGGCAAGCTATGTGGGATAGAAGCCTGGTTGGTGCATTTTCCTGCAGACCCTGAACCACCACTCATCACAGAACTTTCTCCAGCACTGTGACCCAGTTGAACTCTTTGTATTTCATGAAGCAAATTCCAAACTCCCAATGCAGCAGCAACAAACACCACGAAAATTGGAGGATGACCAAATGGCTTCACAGCCCACACTGGGAGACACTTAGCCCCCAGTGTCCACAGGTTACCTACAAAATGAGAATTCAGCAATGTTGCCTCATTTTCATTAGAAAATAAGAAACCATGTCCTCCAAGTCCCATAGATGCAGACCCAGCTTTGATGGTCTCACTACAAAGGAAGCTAAAGCTCCTGACAACAACATATATTTCAAGTGCCCAACCTCAGAGTCAGTTTCTCAAGAAGTCTTTAGTCCAGCAGAGCTCCATGTTTGTGGAGTGTTCACCTTGTCCCTTAATTTTGGAAACTCCTCTACCACCCCCAAGGTTTCAAAATCCTGAACATGTTCCATTCCAGATATGTTTTCACCGATTTTCTAACTCTGCTCCTCTAATGATGTTTTAGTTGGGGCGAAGGTACTGTCAAGGCATTGTTCTGGAAAAGAGTGAGAACATTTTTGTGTAGCACATGTTTACATACACATTGTATTCATTTTCCAATTTTCCATTCGAAATACAGAATCCCTGACACTAACACCTACCCTACTACACTCTGACTACTAATACTAATAAGATGGAGAAATATAACCCAAACAGAATAGAAATACAACCATTTCAGAGGAGGCATGGTGTATAGTTGAACTTACCTTTTGCATTATATAGGGTAGGAGTTATAAATCTAGTCAATTTTTTGTTGAAATAGTTCTCCATGTTTTTTTTAAAGTTAACCAATATGTGAATTCCTGTCTCCCTTTCTCTGTAGCCTATTCACCACCTGTATTTTTAGATGCACAGATAGAATCCTGCCTGGTACCACACGTACATTCTTGTGAGGTGGCTGACTTGGCAGATACACATTGTAAGGGACCACTCCTCTTAAACGATATTGGACCTGAAAATTCAAATTATGGTTGAGCTTCCTACTTGAACAATATTATCCATGAATTCATGTTCAGTAAAATAAATATTTTCTATCTGTTGATGATATATATTTCATTATGAATTACAAAAAAAAGAAATATGTGTCTTATTTTACACTCATCAAATTCATTCATATTCATGTATGTGGATTTATACTCAACTTTTCACAAGATTATTCTTAGAAATATTCATTCACCTGAAATACATATTTGTTTCCTAGTACTGAAAAGTAACTTCAGTGAATGGTGCATACAAATCTTAATATTTCTACAGTAACTGACCAAGTTTAACATCAATGCAAGTAGATTCCAATCGGACATGATGTGTATTTTGACGCTCATTTTTATTCAACACTGGTAGACTACTATTTCTTCAATTACTGTACATCATAGGATATATATTTCATCCACAAGTTAGAAAATTTATAGGCATTTGTTTCACTATCAATCACTTTCTGCTGCAGAACACATGTATTCCTCCATGTTTCTTGACTGGTCTTTTCATGAGAAAAGGGATGGACAAGGCAAGGCAAGGCACCTAAGATAGCACCGAATACAGGGAAACAGTACTATTTGGTTGCAACAGGATTTAAAGGGCATTGCTTCTTCTGTAATCAATTAGTTCCCTGAACCCCAAGTTTACGTTTTTTCAGAATTTTGTACCCAACATGTAAGGGAGGGGCTCAGAAGTTCACAGTCTGCAGAAATTCACAAAAAGCAGTTTTTGTTTCTGTTTTTTTTTTCTCTGTTCTGGGCAAGTTAACATTTTAAGGACATTTGGGAGGGGGAGAGCTTTTTCTTCTCTTTCGTTTTTCTCCCTGCCAGCTGTTACCATGGAGTCCACTTGGTAACTTCTTTATCTTGGAAATGTAGCCATCTCTGTGAAGCCCCAATTCAAGGCCAGAGGCCTTGTTCACATATTGCCAGCATTGTGACTGACTCTTTCCAACAAATTATTTTTGATTTCGATTATCGCTTTTGAAGCTAAACTAACATATCTTCATGATAAACCATAATCATAATATTAATATTAGATGTATAACTGGTTGGAATGAATGATTGTATATCAATATAAGATTTCTTATATACTTTCAGATATTAATTCAATCCATTATTTAATGTGGAAACAGTTATATTATTTATTCACTGTATGGTCTATTCATGCATTATCTCTATATTCATGGACACAGTGTACACCTCTTTATACACCCAATGCCCATTTATATGTCTTCAAAATATTGCTACAAGAATGGTGGAAGAAATACTCATGTAACCCGATCTACATATGTATTTTATCACAGTAAAATTCTGGACACAAATTCAAAGGTCACACTTATGATTGTACCAAAGCCTAAATAGAAAGTGAGCATGGATTACAAAAAACATCTATGTCAAGGTTGCCTAAGGCTCTCAAATGTCAATCCTATTGGTGACTACATATTTGTTTCTTCCTAAGATTATGTATTCTAACTCAACCCTGTTGAAAATGTCTAATTGTATCACTTACTTTATACTTTGCCTGATTTAGTAATGTCTTTATTGATATCTGCTTTCCTACATATTTTCCCCAGTTCATTATTGTGACTTTCACATGTGCTGACATTTACATTCACTCTCTAACAGAACCCCTATTGCTAAAGATCTTTTGTTCCAAATCCTATACTCAGTCTTCTTCTTAATCCTACAGACTATCCCTTTTTGACTGGATTTTCTCTTCTACATTCAATCATCCAAGTAATGTTCATGTGAGCGTCAGAGGAAGAGACCACCAGGAGTCTGTCTCATGCAACAGCAAAGGGTTTATTGGGGGTCCAGCATGCTGGGGTTCAGAGCTCACAGGAAGAGAGCAGAGTACCCTGAGAACAGCTTAAGCAGAGCTTATATTCTTTCCTTAGAAAGGGCAGGGACGGAAGTTTATTGATGGGTCAGGTCGAGTGGGCGGCTTGCGTGTAAACGGGTGAGAGAATACATTCTGCAATTTGGCAGTTGGGGACAGCACATTCTGAAAACAAGATTAGCAAACAGTTCTCAATATTTCAACAGTGTTTTGTTAGGCATACAAAAAAATAGAAAGTTACAAGTACCTTTTTGTTAACCTTTCATTCCCCACTTCTTCTTCTGGCTACTTTTAATTATAAAAGTGATCATTGGCTGGTGTCACATTCTATGTCTTCAAGTGGGTTATTACCATAAGTTTAACATGTCCAATTTGAGCTCGGAGAAAAGAAATTACACGTTTGAGCAAACAGGGTTATATAGTTTGCAATAATATGAGGATTATTATTGGACCGGCCAGGGTTGATAAAAAAAAGTAGTTAACCATGGGGAATGTATGGATCAGAATCAAACCAACATTTTGGACCTCTCTCAGTCATGCTCTTCAAGGTGTCTTTTTAATTTACTCATAGATTTTTTTTTACAACTCCAGTATGGTCAGCATAAAAACAACATTCTTCCCTCAATGCAGCACAAAGGCCCCCTTCTCTCATGAAGGGGCGGTCCAACCCTCGACTGTTTTGTAAAACAACTTCAGACAGAGCGGATAAATATTCCTGCAAAGCTGTGATGGAGGTTTCTAATATTAAGTTTTGTTCTATTGCTGCTTCTAATTGGGTCATTTGTTGTGTCCCATGGACTAGAGCAAAAGTTTCTGTGCCGACCCCTGCAGCAACTCCTATTCTTAATAGGATGGTTAAAGTTAGGGATATATGTTCCCAGCGGAACCGTGTTGTATGCCCCCCTGTTTGAACTTCAAATGAACCTGCGTCATTATAGAGCACTCTGGGAAACATCTGCACCATTACACAATTAATCACATCTGTTGACCATTTCATGAAAACATAAACAATTTTTAAGTATATAGAATTATACTGCTGTAGGGACGGACAAGGCAAGGCACCTAAGATAGCACCGAAAACAGGGAAACAGTGCTATTTGGTTGCAACCGGATTCAGAGTGCATCGCTTCTGTTGTAATCAATTAACTCCCTGAACTCCAAGTTTAGGTAGTTTCAGAATTTTGTACCTCATATGAAAGGGAAGGGACTCATAAGTTCACAGTCTGCAGAACTTCACAAAAAGATTTTTTTTCTGTTTTTTCCTCTGTTCTGGGCAAGTTAACTTTTCAAGGACACCTGGGAGAAAGAGAGCTTTTTCTTTCTTTTCTTTTATCCCCATTCAGCTGTTACCATGGAGCCCAGTTGGTAATTTTTTTACTTTAGAAATGTAGCCATCTCTGTGAAGCCCCAGCTCAAGGCCAGAGGCCTTGTTCACATATTTTGTGAAAAACTATTAAGGGGTTGTCTAGCTTAGGAGTGCTGATTTTTCCAAGCAGTGGCCAAGTATAACAGGGCAACAGAAATAGTGGAAGTTTATCTATACTGAACTCTTTTATAGGGACTCTTTTGCTGAAAGTCCTAAAGTCATCCGTGGTGAAGACTTCTGGAGAAGTTCAGTTAAGATTTTTCTGTGGGCCTGGTATAGAGGGGAAAGACGGGGAAGGTGAGGAGTGAGAACAGCTCCGTGGATCTGAGAATGAAAAAGGAGAGATGTAAAAGCATAATGGAAAAGGGGTTTGGGATTTTCCTAGCAACAAAAACTTGAGCAGTAGAACAGGTAGAGCAGAGGGGAAGACAGGAGTGAGTATCCCAGAAAGCCTGTGAGGGACTTTAAATTCTTAGTAACCTGTTTTCAGTGATGACAAAGCAACTTTAAAGGCCATTTTCATTACATCTTGGATAGGGGTCTGAGGGCTCTCCTCAGCTGGTTTGAGCTTTGGGTTACCTGGTAAGAGGACCTGGTGGTACCCGGTGCGGGCACTGACAGAAGAAGAGAGGAGTGAGTGGGTGGAGGAGTACCTCAGTACCTGCTACCTCAGCAAGGGGTCAATGGTCTGAGAACTGGCGGAGGTTTGGGTTTTTGATCTAGTAATTGGAGGAGAGAAATCAGGATGCTGAGGTGGGACTGACAGCAGAGAGTATGGAGCAGAAGGCTGAGGGTGAGGATCTATTGGAGATGCATAGTTCAGGAAGTGAGCGAAGGAGGTAAAAGGCCTCCACATAGGGGAATTTCCTTTCACCCTTTTGAGTACTTGTAGAAGTTAAAAAGTTCACACAGAATTTGAGGATCTAGAGACTCCTCTGTGGGCCATCGGTTTTGGTTGTCTAATTGGTAATATGGCCAATGCTGTGTACTGAATTTGATGAAGATTTTGGGTTCCACCAGGCAGCCCTGTATGCTCAAATCCCCATGACTTACAGAAGAAGTTGGCTTTTCCCCCACACAGCCATGGCTGTTTGTGGCTTTGATAGTCTGCTGGGCAAACATACTAATCTAGTCTAGCCAACCTGCATCTGGCTTGCCTGTCCCTACATCCATAATGTTGTTTCCATTATCTATGGCACGGAAGGGATTTAATGGAATTTTAGTGGGATCTGTTCATCAGGGATATCCTAATAGGAAAGACGTATAGCCAGCTGACAAATGTCTGGGTGGAGAGATGGCCACAAGGTCCCTAAGAGAGCTGTATGCGAGATAGAGCATACTTCTTGTCTAGTAGGATATTTGATAAGCCATCGCTGCTGAATGGGCTGATGAGCGTTAGGTCTACTGGTGGCCAAGGGGAGGGTCTATAGTCTTATCCACATGGCGAATATGCAATTTGAAAGCGTTACCAGTCTTTCCCAGTTTCCAGCCAGAGTCTGGACAGGGTGCAGGCTAGAGATGAGAGGCATGGATCCAGGAAGTGTTTCCGTCTACTTTTACCACTGTAGGTGTTATAAGTAGCACCTGGTATGGTCCTTTCCAGAGGGGTTCCAGGGATGACACCTGATGTTGTCTTATGTAGATGAAGTCCCTTACTTGATATCGATGTGGGGTCCCCTTGACCCCAGGTTGGAAGGCAGTTGTCAGCTGTTTCCACAGGTATCATTGAGTTCTTTCAAGAGATTTAAGTCTGTCAAGCAAGGGGGTGTGGAAGGGATCGTTAGGTCTTAGAGTTGGGGTTAAGTCCCTTACTGGAGGAGGGGCACCACAGAAAATTTTACAGGGGGTGTGGTTACACAAAGAAACAGAGGGAGTATTTCTTCCATAAAACAGTGCATAAGGCAGGAGCATAGTCTAATCTTTTATGCCGGTCTGTAAGCTTAATTTCCTTAAGGTCTCTTAATGGTTTTATTTATTTTTTTCCTGTCCTGAGCTCTGGGGTCTATATGCATAATGTAACTTCCAATTAATCCCCAGGGTCCTGGCTAAGCTCTGACTCACCTGGGCCATGAACACCGTTCAATTAACAGACCCTATTATCTTAGGCAGGCCGTGTCTTGGAAAAATATCTTTCAGGATCTACTTGACCACCATTTGAGCCGTTTTTTTTTTTTTTTTTTTTTTTGTGAGAAAGGATTCAATCCATCCTGAAAATGTATCTACAAAGACTAAGAGATATTTAAGTCCATACCTTGCTGGCTTAATTTCAGTGAAGTCCACTTTCAGAATTGCCCTGGTCTGGTTCCTCGTAGGTGCTTTTCTGCAGGAAGCTTGGAAGTGTAAGCATTAACCAATTGACAGAACCGACAGGCTTTTGTTACCCGTTCAGTTATTTCCTTTCACTGTGAGTGAGTTAGTCGAAATCTCTGTTCCTGATCCTTCAGGAATGCCTGCAGTTTCTTTGAACCAAGGTGAGTAAGTTGATGTACATTTTTAACGTAGTGTAGGGCTTTCTGAAATTGCAGGCTGGGCTCAGTGAAGTTGAGGAGTTCAGTGTCAGTGTTCTTAAATGTTATAAAAAGCTTGCTGGTGCTCAAGGGTCCATTGGAATTGGGCATCCTCATTTAACAACGGGTATATAGGAGCAGCTAAGAACACAAACACAGGTATCTAAAACCTGAAAAGCCAGCAGTCCCAAGAAACTCTCTGTGTTGTCTCCTGTTAGATGGGCATGGTATCTGCACAACTGTTTGTTTTCTGGACTCAGTGAGCCATTGTTTACCGCCCCTAAGTAAATACTCGAGGAAGATTTCTTCTTGCTGGCAAATTTGGGCCTTTTTGATTGAAACTCTATACCCAACTTGAGAAAGCTCGGATAATAGTGCTTGGGTCCCAGACTCACAGTTTTCTTGTTGTTGGCTGCCAGTAGCAGGACATCCACATTTTGAAGCAGGGAGACTTCAGGGTGCGTAATTCTGAAGTTGTTGAGATCTCTGTGGAGGGCTTCATCAAAGAGATTGGGGGAGTTTTTGAACACCTGTGGGAGTCTAGTCCAAGTTAGTTGACCAGATGTTCTGGTATCTAGATCTACCCACTCGAAAGCAAACAGCAACTGACTATCTTTAAGCAGAGGCAAGCAAAAGAAAGAATCTTTTAAGTACAGAACAATATACCATTTTCACTCAGCAACAGCTAAGTATTTATTGGGGTTCCAGCATGCTGGGGCTCAGAGCTCACTTGAATAGAGCAGAGAGCCCTGAGAACAACTTAAACAGAGCTTATATATTTTCCTTGGAGAGGGCAGGCAGGGAAATTTATTGATGGGGAAGGGCGAGTGGGCAGTTGGGGACAGCACATTCTGGGAACAAAATTAGCAAACAGTTCTCACGATTTCAACAGTGTTTTGTTAAGCATAAAAAAAACAGGAACTGACAAATACCTATTTTGTTAACCTTTCACCAAAGCAAAATGGAAAGTTAGCATGGATTACTAAAAACAACCATGCCCTGGTTGCCTAATGCTCTCAAATGTCAATCCTATCGGTGACTACATATTTCTTTCTTCCTAAGATTATATATTCAACCTCAACCATGTTGAAAATGTCTAATCCTATCACTCACATTATACTTTGCCTGATTTCCTAATGTCTCTATTGATATCTGCTTTCCTACATATTTTTCCCCAGTTCATCATTGTGACTGACTCTTCATATGTGCTCATATTTACTTTCACTCTCTACCCGAAAACCTATTGCTAATGAACCTCTTGTCCAATTCCTATACTCACTCTTTTTTTCTAAACCTACTTACTATTTCCTAATCTTACCGACTATTCATTTTTGACTGGATGTTCTCTTGGACATTCAATCATCCAAGATACAAGGTCCTATGCCATTGCATATTGATTTATCTGAGACATCTGTGCAGAACATAATTCAAAGCTAAGTTTCCCACTAAAGGGCAAAATGCCCTTCTGGCTTCATATCGTACCTAGATTTCTGGTTTCATACTTATATTTCACCTATATATTCTTGTGAATATCGCAGGTACCCAATACCATTATTTGTTCTGCAGAATGATTCCTAACCCAAATAGAATATGTTATTAACCCTAACCATACACTCTTCCCTCAATCTAACTTTACAGAAGAGCCGGGACAGAGTTGGTCATACAATACAGGAATGTCCAGGGTCTTTCACCTGCTGGGAACCTCAAAGGTTGATGCAGAAATGATCCCTTTAGAAGATGTAGGCAGCTATGAAGGACCTGAGAGAGCAAAAGTCATCTTCCATGGCAAACAACTTGGTCAGGATGAAGAGATGTATCTGAATCAGCCTCTCTCCTCTTGATATAAAAAAGATGGACCAAACCAACCCTGTGTGGAGAGCTTCTCCTGGGTGCCTATGGTTGATATACCATTTTAACTTCTGAAAGTGTCACAGGAAGTAGGGGCAGCCTCCATCTAAAGGGACCCTTGGAAGCAACTGTTAGGACAAAGTGGTTGCCAAGGCAGTGACCTCATTCCCTTTCGGAAGGAATTGACCTACCTCACTTCTTTGGTGATGACTCTCTGAACTTGTGATCCAGGAAGCCAGGCACACAGAGCCAGTACACGTCCGGTTCCCAGTAGGCTCACTTGTTTGGATTGAACAAGAACAGAGTCTGTCTTTCTTGGTACCTAATGATTTGAGGATGGCCAAATGCAAGTAGAAATCTGAAAATGGGCTTTCCTGAGACAGAAGGTAGTATTCAGCACAGGCTCCTGACAACTTCACAGAGTTGGACAAGGAAAACAGATCTGAGACAGGACAGGCCATTTCAGCAGAACATAGTATGGCCCACCAGTCAGAGGACACTTTGGATAGTCACAGACTTACTTGGGGAAAGGAGGTGCCTTTTTGAGTGTGGCTGTGAGTTTGTGGTTTTGTCTCATGTTCTGAGAATAGGTAGGAAAGGCTGTTTGTTTGGTTTGGAGTGGACAGTTCCTAGAAAGTCCTTTGACTAGGAGAGTGTCTCTAGGTCTGTGTATCCCAGTGTGTCTGTGGTTGTAGACATTAACAAAGAGAATGCATCCATAGATGTGTTCTGTCTAGTAGAAAGCTTTCCAGCATTCATTCCTCAGAATTTATGAATGGACTGCGGCTCGCCTCATCGAAGTGCAACACCTAAAACCTTCTTAATTTCCTGTTTTCCTCCTGAATTCTGGCCACTCTCCAGAATAGGCTCATAGTTTTGTGTCAAAGATATGTACCACCTCCAAGCTCTATGACATGGCCATGTACTGGTAGCTGAAGGGAATGGCGAGCATCTAAGACAACTCAGATATCAGTGTGACCAGGAAAGTCTCAGTGGAGAAAACATGCTTTGGGCATTTTGCTAACCTATTGTTTTGTTGTCCTGAATGTCAGGAAGGTCTTTGCCTCAGGCCACCCTTTGTGAAGCCTGAAGAAAACAGTTTTAAAATGGAAACGAATGGGCATCACCTGTGGCTCTTTGCTTAATTGCTTTGGTAAGGGATGTGTCTGAATCAGCCTCTTGGCTCTGTGTGAGGCTGTGGCTTAGATTATCAGCACCTGATGGATCTAAAGAAAGATCCAATGTGTGCATCCAAAACCAAAATGGCAAAAAGATCAGTCATTATGAATGAAGTCTCTTGCATTCCTCTCTTAGGTTCCTGATGTCCATCAAGTGAGAATAGGGATCCTTTGGGTCAAATGAGTTCTTCCAAGCCCTGCAGAGGTGGTTCTGTTTCCTCATGACTCCAAAATCACATAAAAAATCCATACCTGACAGTCAGTAGGCCTCAAATTGGAAAACCAGAGCAGTATAAATGGCAGACCTATGTGATGAATTCTGGTTCACTGGAAGGGTGTCCAGGCCACACAGAGGTTAGGCAAATGAGGGGCAATGGAGCTTATTTTGGACAATCTCTTGGACTGCACCATTCATGGAAACCTCCAGCCAGAGGTTATGATGAGTGTATATATGGAAAAAGATGAGGGACATGGGGGAGTGTTTTGGTTTTAATTGTGGTCATTTGTATGGCAGTTGGAAGAGATGACTGGGTCCATCTGGGCTTGAACTCTGGTGTGATTCTGCTCAGAGACTAAGTTCTGTAACTGACCTCAGAGAAGTAATTGCTTTGGAAAGGTATGTGTCTTAATCAGCCTTTTGACCCTGTGTGAGGCTGTGGCTTAGAATATCAGCACCATATGGATCTAAAAAATATCCCATGCATGCATCCAAAACCAAAATGGCCAAAAGAGCAGTCATTGTGGATGAAGTCTCTCGCCTTCCATTGTAAGGTTCAGAAAGAATTAAAGAAATTGAAATTGAAATGTAAAGACCCAGGTTTTGTAAAGTTTACAAGCTGCACTCAGAACCTGAAATTCCTGAGTCAGTTAAGACAATTCTTGGATCTGCCCATTAGATGTGTGTTGAAATCTTCTCTGATCACCTTGTTACTTAACAACCCCTTCCCAGAAACCGTGCAGCTCACCACGTATACATCTCAGGGCTTCAACCAATCAGTTTAAATGTGTACCCCTTCTCAAGGCTGACCAATCACCCCCTGCCCGACCTGTTCCCACCAATGAATTCACTAATCATGTTTTTGAGTTGTTATTTGATTTTCCCGTGGTATATGATGATTTGCTAAAGGAGGCTATGATGCATGTAAAATCCCTGCCCTTTCTAAAGAATGTATATAAACTCTGCTCAAGTTGTTCTCGGGGCTCTTTTTTTTTGCTCCTTTGAAGTGAGCTCTGAGCCCCAGCATGCTGGACCCCCCATATACCCTTTGCTGTTGCATGAGAAAGTCTCTTGGTGGTCTTTTCCTCTGACGTTTGCCTCACCTTTTCATCTGGAGGCCCTAGGTGAGATATCCGGTAGCGGCAGACGAAAGACCCCAACAGACTCCTCTCAGGGTAAGTAAGGTGCCTCTTTCTGGATTCGGGTTTCAGGTTAGCACTTGACTAAGTGGCTGTTGGTGAAGAGCGTTAGGTCTCTCCAACGGTGGCTGAAAGACGAGTCACAGAGCCACAGGCCACATCCCTGGAGGACACTCGAGAGGACTCGGAAAATCGAGGAATAGTAGTTTCCTCAACTCGGTTATATTTTGTTTCAGTATTCGGTTTGCCACGCCATCAGGTTTTGACAGCTACTCAGTTTTGTTCATTGTCAGGAACCCATGTTGAGTTTACTGTCTGTCCTTATTGTCTAATCCATCAGGTTTTGCCAGTTACTCAGTTCTAATCTTTGTCTTGGACACATGTTAAACATTTACTGTTTCTCATTGTCTGTGTTGCATTTGTGTCTTCACTGTCCCTGTTTGAGTAACTCCCATTATGGGACAAAGCAATTCCACGCCTCTGTCCCTTACCCTTGATCATTGGACTGATGTCTGCTCAAGGGCCCAGAATCTTTCTTTTTCAGTAAAACGCTGTACCTGGCAGACTCTCTGCGCTTCAGAATGGCCCATCCTCAGAGTCGGATGGCCCCCAGAAGGATACTTCCACTTCCCTCTAATCCAAAAAGTCAGAGATATTGTCTTTCAGCTGGTGCCATGTGGCCACCGAGATCAACAGCAATATACCCCATCCCTCACGATCCTATCATTCAAACCTTCCACTCCTCCTGCTCTTCCCTCCATTCTCCCTGACTCACAAGGCTGGACACTTCTCCTTCTCCTTATCCTCTACCCTCGCTCCCCAACCCCCAACATGTTTCTGATGATCCTCCCGCCGCTGACTCAGCCTCTCCACCACTAGAGGCAATTGGGACAGAACCAATCCCTCCAGGGGACTTCCCCGCTGCAGCAGAAGCCCCTCCTCCCCTGGAGGAAGCTCGGCCACCTAAAGCAACCTGCCGGCAACGGATAATAGGAAACTCGGAAGCACCTCTGATGCTCTCTCTCCATCCCTACAGGCCCATGAACCGACCCAACTGGGACCCCAACATCTTTGAAGGTAGGTATCATCTGTCCATTTATCGCTGGGCTCTAATAACGGGTCTCCGAGCAGCCGCCAGAGGGCCGACTAATTTGGCCTAGGTAAGAGAGATTATCCAAAGGCCTAATGAGTCTCCCTTATGTTTCTGGAGAGAATTATGGAAGCATATAGGAAATATACTCCTTTTGATCCTCAGGCAGAGGACCAAAAGTCGTCTGTTGCAATGGCCTTTGTCGAGCAGGCTGCCCTAGATATTAAGAGAAAGTTACAACGTCTAGATGGATTACAAGATATGACTTTAAAAAACTTAGTCAGAGAAACTGAGAAAGTTATTATAAAAGAGAAACTGAGGAGGAGAGGAAACAGAGGAGAGAGAGGGAAAGGGAACAAAAGGAGGATGAAAGGAGCAAAAGGCCGAGTAAAGCATTGGCTAAGGTTTTGTTCATAGCAGCAAATACGCCAGAAGTTAAAAAGCAGGGAGACAGGAAGGGATACCTGGGCCCATGCCAAAGGCTGCCCCTGGCCTCAGATCAATGTGCCTACTGTAAAGAAAAAGGACACTGGGACAAAGAGTGCCCCAAAAAGAAGCAGCTGCAACAGTCGGCTGTGCTGACTCTAGAAGAGGACTAGGAAAGTCGGGGCTCGGATCCCCTCCCCGAGCTCAGGGTAACATTTGAAGTGGAGGGGACTCCAATGAACTTTGAAGTAAATACAGGAGAAGTATACTCAGCCCTTAAGACCCCACTGGACCACCTATCAAATAAATGGTCCCTAGTTCAATGGGCTAATTGCAGTATATATCGGGCATGGAGAAATAAGAGAATTATGGACCTAGGAAAGGGAAAAGTCCACCACTCTATCCTAGTAATCCCAGAATACCCAGCCCCATTGATGTGCAGGGATCTGCTTACCAAACTCCGGGCTAGAATAACATTTAACCCTGATGGTCCCCAAGTGAAGTTTCTAAAGCCTTCAGTAAAAACTCCCATAGTCTCAGCTTTGACTATGTCCGTAGAAGATGAACATCAACACTTCGCTCACCCTAGGAATGATAAAACAGGCAAACTACCACAGAAATAAATAAAAGATTATCCTAATGCCTGGGCAGAAACTGCTGGGTCAGGTCTACCCATAAAACAACCTCCAATAGTAGTAGAATTAAAAGCCTTTGCCTCTCCAATCAGTGTTAAACAATATCCTCTAAGCAAAGAAGCATAGGATGGGATAAGGCCCCATATTCAGAAATACCTGGCACTTCGGGTCCTAAGGCCCTGTCAATCAGCCTGGAATTCCCCCGTGCTAGCAGTAAGAAAGCCAGGAACTGCGGACTACGATCCTGTTCAAGACCTAAGAGATATCAACCCCAGAGTGCAGGACATTCACCCCACAGTACCCAATCCATATAATTTGCTTAGCACTCTGAATCCAGAGCGGGAATGGTAAACTGTGCTGGACTTAAAAGACGCTTACTTCTGCTTGCCCATACATAAGGACAGTCAGTTACTGTTTCCTTTCGAGTGGATAGACCCAGAAACTGGAACATCTGGCCAACTAAACTGGACTAGACTCCCACAGGGGTTCAAAATCTCCGCCACTCACTTTGATGAAGTCCTCCACAGGGACCTCAACGTCTTCAGAACTGCACACTCCGAAGTCACCCTACTCCAATTTGTGGATGATCTGCTACTGGGAGCCGACACCAAGGAGAACTATGAGTCTGGGACCCAAGCACTATTATCCGAGCTTGCTCGGCATGGATATAGGGCTTCTACCAAAAGGCCCAAATTTATCAGCAAGAAGTAATCTTCCTGGGTTATTCTCTTAAGGGTGGCAAGCAATGGCTCACTGAGCCCAGAAAACAAACCGTTGTGCAGGTACCGCCCCCATCTAATAAGAGACAACTCAGAGAGTTTCTTGGGACTGCCGGCTTTTGCAGGTAATGGATTTCTGGGTTCGCATCTCTGGCTGCCCGTTTATACCCACTGATAAAGGGGGATGCCCACTTCAAATGGACCCCTGAGCACCAACAAGCTTTTGATAATGTGAAAAAAAGGCGCTGCTATCTGCTTCGGCCTTAGCACTCCTAGATGTAGTAAAACCCTTCATTCTCTACATAGAAGAAAAGAAAGGAATAGCATGGGTAATGCTCACTCAGAATTTGTGACCTTGGAAAAGGTCGGTAGCATTCTAATTAAATAAACTGGACCCAGTGGCTAGCGGGTGGCGCCATTGCTTAAGAGCTATAGCAGCGGCAGCCCTTCTAATAAAAGATGCTCATGAATGAACGTTGGGACAGAAGCTCACCATTATAGCCCCCCATGCCCTGGAGAGCATTATCTGTCAGCCTCCAGAGAGGTGGCTATCAAACTCCAGAATTAAACACTACCAGAGCCTCTTGCTTGACAAAGACAGAATAACGCTGGGACCCCCTGCTCCACTCAACCCAGTTACACTGCTGCCAGAAGTATCATCAGGACCTGTTGCTCATGAGTGTCAACACATACTGGCAGAGGAAACCAGTATACGACGAGACTTGAAGGATTAGCCACTGCATCGCCCTGAAGTCGTATGGTTTACGGATGGCAGCTTCCTCCAAGACGGTAAGCAGCGGGCTGGAGCAGCAGTATTTAGCAAAACTAATGTCATCTGGTCCTTTGGTTTCCCAGAAGGGACATCAGTACAAAAAGCAGAACTGATTGCCTTTATGAAAGCATTGGTACTAGCAACAGGCAAAAAGGCCACCATATACACTGATAGCCGCTATGCATTTGCCACTGCTCATGTGTACAGGGCTATTTGCCAGCAAAAGGGGGCTATTAACTTCTTCCGGGAAAGAAATAAAGAAAAAAGATGAGATCCTCCACCTTCTCTCAGCAGTGCAGGGCCCTAAGGAACTAGCTATAGGGCACTGTCCAGGGAATCAGAAGGGAAATGACCCCATGGCGGTTGGAAAGAGAAGGACAGATGAGGAAGCTTAATTGGCAGACCTAAACAGAGTGACTCTGTTAACTTTTTTCACACCGGGGGGAACAACAATCAGGAGACTTGGCAGCCCCAGAACATTCAGGTAACATATCATCTGAGGAGACAGATACAGAACTCTGGGGCCCTACAGAGCCAAGTTTACAATTTCAAAAAGCCCACCTTTATGTCGAAGACTTACAGCAGCTCACCCACTTAGGCTCAAAGAGGTTATAGGCACTCTCAAAGGACTGAAGAAAGGACTTATTATTGACTGACTCACAGAGGAAAGAAATAGCTGAGCAGGTGACTAGAGCTTGTCAAGTCTGCCGATTAGGTAATACTTACCCATCCGAGCTTCCTGCAGGGAAGCACTTACGAGGAACCAGACCAGGACAATTCTGGGAAGTGGACTTTACTTAAATTAAGCCAGCAAGGTATGGACTTAAATATCTCCTAGTCTTTGTAGATACTTTTTTCAGGATGGGTGGAAGCCTTCCCCATGAATAAAGAAACGGCTCAGATGGTGGTCAAAAAGATGCTAGAAGACATTTTCCAAAGTTCAGCCTGCCTAACGTAATAGGGTCTGACAACAGACCAGCATTCATGGCCCAGGTAAGTCAGGGATTCACCAGGACCCTGGGGATTAATTGGAAGTTACATTGTGCTTATAGACCCCAGAGCAGAGAACTGGTAGGAAGGATGAATAGAACCATCAAAGAGACCTTAACGAAATTAAGCCTGGAGACCGGCATAAAAAATTGGACTATGCTCCTACCTTATACACTGTTTCATGCAAGAAATACCCCCTCTGCCTCTTTGTGTAACCTCACCCCTAATGAAATTTTCTGTGGTGCCCCTCCTCCAGTAAGGGACCTAACACCAACTCTGAGACTTAATGATTCCTTTCACACCCCCTTGCTTGACAGACTTAAAGCTCTTGAACAAACCCAGCACCCAGAGATACCTGTGGAAACAGTTGGCCATTGCTTATCAGCCTGGAGACAAGGGAACTCCACATGGATATCAAGTGGAAGACTTTGTCTTTGTGAGCCGGCATCAGGTGTCATCCCTAGAACCCCGCTGGAAAGGACCATACCAGGTGCTTCTTATAACACCTACAGTGGTGAAAGTGGATGGGATCACTTCCTGGATACATGCCTCACATCTCAAGCCTGCACCCTATCCAGACTCCGGCTGGAAACTGGAACAGACTGGTAACCCTCTCAAGTTGCATGTCTGTCGTGTGGAAGGGCTATGTATTCTTCCCCTGACCACCAGCAGTCTTAATCCCCATCAGCCTGTTCAGCAACAATGGCAAGTTATAAATCCTACTGGTAAGTATTGTGGTCTATTTCACATACAGCCCCCTTATGGACTTGGTGGCCATCTCTCCACCTGGATATTTGTCAGCTTGCCATAGGCCTCTCTGATGGGATCTCCCTGACATAGAGGACCCCACTTAGATCCCACTCAAACCCAAAACCAGGGCAACATAGACCACCTTACCCCATGAATTATGGATGTCATCTTTCCAAGCTCAGGTGTAAACTAGCCAGTCTTTATTTTTATGTGTGCCCAGCTGATTTCCAAAGTTGCAAACAGGCCCAAACCTGTGGAGGACCCAGTGACTTTTATTGTAGATCTTGAGGTTGTGAACAAACGGGAGCTGCATGGTGGAACTCAAACTCCCCAGACAGTATGATTCAGGGAGGACCAAATGACACCTGGATTGATCCCAAGAAATGTGCTGCTAGCCAAGTGGTGTCAAAAAGTCGCTGTGGAAAGAATAGTCTATGTTACGCCCTCAATATAACTTTCACTTCCAAAGGAAGGGGCTACCTCAGAACAACATGGCCTAAGGGAAATACTTGGGGAATGCGATTCTATATTTATGGTCCTGGTTATGACTTTGGTCTCTGGTTCACCATCCGGCTTAAAAAGATAGAAAATCCCACAGCAATAGCGCTCAATCCCCTCAGGCCAGTAATTAAGCCTCCTAAATCTCACATGCCTAGATCTACCAGAACCCCTCTACCATCTCATACTTCCTCGTTTCTGTCTTTGCCTACTTCCCCCGTCCAGAATACAGCTGACTCCCCCCCCCCCCGGGAACTAATTAAAGAAACCTTTATGGAACTGAACTCCACACAGTCAGAATTCCTTGCATTTCAGCCCAGGTATTGGACAGCTCTGTAAATTATTGTGTAATGGTGCAGATACTCCCAGGGTGCTCTATGATGATGCAGAATCATTTGAAGGTCTACTAGCGGGACAAACAACCTGATTTTGCCGGGAGACAGTGTCCCTTACTCTAGCCATCCTATTGGGAATAGGAGCTGCTGCAGGAGTGGGTACGGAAACAACTGCTATGATCTGTGGGTCACAACAAATGGCCCGATTAGAAACAGCAATAGATCAAGACTTGAAGGCATTAGAGACATCCATCACAGTTTTGCAGGAGTCCTTAACCTCTCTCTCTGAAGATGTTTTACAGAACAGGCGAGGATTAGACCTCCTCTTGATGAGGGAGGGGGGCCTCTGTGCTTTACTGAGAGAAGAATGTTGTTTTTATGCTGACCATAATAGAGTTGTAAAAGAATCCATGAGTAAATTGAGCAAATGCCTTGAAAAGCACGAGAGAGAAAGGAAGATTCAACAAGGGTGGTTTGAGTCATGGTTTACCCAGTCCCCCTGTTTAACTACACTTCTCTCAGACTTAGCTGGACCCCTGATCATCTTTACGGTGTTGCTAAATATGGGACCTTGTTTACTAAACCGCATAGTTTCCTTTCTCCAGGTTCAGATTGGCCAGAAAAAAAACTCATGGTAATCAGACAGAAATACGCTCCACTGGCAGAAATAAAATGTGAGAAACCGCAATAATTATGATTCATTACTTTTAAGATTAAAAGTAGTCAGAAAAAGGAGTGGAAAATGAAAGAATAAAAGAAATTGAAATTGAAACTTAAAGAACCAGGTTTTGTAAAGTTTCCAAGCTGCACTCAGAACCTGAAATTCCTGTGGCAGTTAAGACAATACCTGGAACTGCCCATTAGATGTGTGTTGAAATCTTCCCTGACCACCTAGTTACAAAACAACCCCTTTCCAGAAACCGTGCATCTCAGCACGTATACATCTCAGGGCTTCAACCAATCAGTTTAAATGTATACCCTTTCTCAGGGCTGACCAATCACCCGCTGCCCGACCTGTTCCCGCCAATGAATGTGCTAATCATGTTTTTGAGTTGTTATTTGAAGAACAGGGAAATTGTTGGTCTTACAATACGGAAATTTAGGCGATCTTCCACCTTCTGAGAACCTCAAAGTTCCATGCAGAAATCATCTCTGAAGAAGATGTAGGCACCTATGAAGGACGTGAGAGAGCAAAAGTCAACTTAAATGTCAAACAACCTGGTAAGGATGAAGGGATGTGTCTGAATCAGCCTCTTTCTTCTTAATGTAGATTAAATGGACCAAACCAGGCCTGTGCGGAGAGCTGTTCCCGGGTGCCTGTGGTTGATATACCATTCTAACTTAAGAGTCACAGGAAGTAGGGACAGACTCCATCTCATGGGACCCTTGGAAGCAACTGTTAGGACAAAGTGTTTGCCAAGGCAGTGACCTCATTCAGTTCCTGAAGGAAGTGACCTACCACACTTCCTTGGTGATGGAACTCTCTGAACTAGGGATCCAGGAACCCAGGCACCCAGAGCAGTCCCAGTCCCAGTCCCAGTGGTCTGAATTGTTTGGATTTACCAAGGACAGAGTCAGTCTTTCGTGGTACCTACTTACGTGATGATGGCCAAATTTCAGGAGAGGTCTGAATAGGGGCCATTTCTGAGAAAGCAGGTAGTGGCTCAACCATGGCTCCTGACAACTTCAAAGAGTTGTCAAAGAAGACCAGATCTGAGACAGAACAGGCCATTTCGGGGAACATAGTATGGCCCACCAGTCAGAGGACACTGAGGATAGTCACAGACATACTTGGGGGAAAGAGGTGCCATTGTGGGTGTCCCTGTGAGTTTGTGGTTTAGTCTCATGTTCTGAGAATAAGGCAGTTTGTTTGTTTGGAGTGGAATGTTTCTAGAAATTTGTTTGACAACATGAGTGTTTCTATGTCTGTGTATCCCACTGTATCCATGGTTGTAGACATTTGAAAAGCGAACGCATCAATGGTTGTGTCCAGTCTAGTAGAAAGCTTCCCAGCATTCATCCTGCCCAATTTAAGAATGGAGAGTGGCTTGCCTTATGGATGGGCAACACCTACTATCTTCTTAAGTTCCTCATTTCTTCCTGAATACTGGCCACTCTCCATAATAGCCTCATGGTTTTGTTTCCAAGATATATACCACCTCCAAACTCTGTGACATGGTCATGTACTTGATAGCTGAAGGGAATGGGAGCATCTCAGAAAACTCAGAATTCTGTGTGACCAGTAAAGTCTCAGTAGAGAAACACTGCTTTGGGCCTTTTGCTTACCTATTGTTCTGATGTCCTGAATGTCAGGAAGGTCTTTGCCTCAGGCCACCCCTTTGTGAAGCCTGAAGAAAACAGTTTTCAAATGGAAATGAATGGGCATCACCTGTGGCTCTTTGCTTAACTGCTTTGGAAAGGGATGTGGCTGAATCAACCTCTTGGTCCTGTGTGAGGCAGTGGCTTACATTATCAGCACCTGATGGATCTAAAGAAAGTTTCCAAGTGTGCATTCAAAACCAAAATGGCCAAAAGAGCAGTCATGTGGATGAAGACTTTCGCCATCCTTTGTAACCTTCCTGACCTCCATCAAGTTAGAATAGGGATCCTTTGGGTCAAATGAGTTCTTCAAAGCCCTGCAGAGGCTAGCTGATAGGTGCTTGGTTTTTCTCATGACACCAATTCTCATAAATAATCTATACCAGACAGTCAGTAGGCCTCAAATTGGAGAAGTGGAGCAGTTATAGAGCAGGCCTAATTGATCACTCTTTGTTCAGAGGAAGGGTGTCCAGACCACCCTGACTTTAGGCAAATGAGGTGCAAGTGTGCTTATTTTGCACAGTGTCTTGGGCTACGCCCCTCATGGAAACCTCCAGCCAGAGGTTATGATGAGTGTATATGTGGAAGTCTTAAGATGAGAGCCATGTGGGAGTGTTTTGGTTTTAATTGTGATCAGTTGTCAGGTGGTTGGAAAAGATGCCTGGGTCAACCTGGGCTTGAACTCTGGTGTGATTCCCCTTAGAGACTGAGTAAATGAACTGACCTCAGAGAAGTATTGCCATGAATTGTGTTGGGATTTTAGGTGGCCATGGATGAGAGTCACCCTTGGAAACTGAGATCTAAGAAAACGGTGGCTTTCCAAAGAGCAATGTAAAACTCAGCCTGGTTATCACATGATTTTATTCTGAAATATTTGGCAGCCATAGTTGAGGGTCAAAACATACATGGACCTCACATTGGAGACCTCATTGGGCCTGGCTATGTGTCCTTTTGGCCCCTCTTTGGGAAGCCTTGTCTCTGAGAGTTCACCAGAGCCTTCCTTGAAATGTGCTTCCTCAAAATTTAATGGTTCCTGAATGCATTAAAACCCACAGTTTCTCCAACTTCATCCTTGAAAAATGGCTGGATAAATACCATGAAATTTTTGAAATTCCCATGACCAGGTGGCCCTGGAGAATCTTTGGATGTCCTTTTGCTGATCATGAGTATACCAGAGAATTCCTTGATTTACTGGGTTTCACAAAAATGGTGTAGAACAGAGATACCTGTATGTTGGAGCCTGCTGTGTAGTGGGCCCAGAGCTGTGGTGTGCAGGTGTGTGATAAAACATCTCTGGTTGGGCCATGTGGATCTGCCATTGACTTCCAAATGTCTTGTGGCTGACATGGTGCAGACAGGAATCACGTATATGTCTGAAACCTCTCTATAAAAGGCATCTTGTAATATGGAGATGTTTAAGGGCGATGTTCAGAATCAGGTTGCTATGATCAAGGGGGCAAGCTATGTGGGATAGAAGCCTGGTTGGTGCATTCTCCTACAGACCCTGACCCACCACACGTGACAGGATTCCCTCCAGCACTGTGTCCCAGTTGAAATCCTTGTATTTTGTGAAGCAAACACTAAACTCCCAGTGCAGCAGCAAGAAACACCATGAAAAGTGGAGGATGACCAAATGGCTTCACAGTCCACATGGGGAGACACTTGGCTTTCAGTGGCCACAGTTTACCTACAATAGAGAAGTGGGCACTGCTGCCTCATGTTCTTTGGAAAAGAAGAAACAATGTCCTCCAGGTCACATAGATGCAGACCCTTCTTTGATGCTCTCATTAGAATGGAAGCTAAAGCTCCTGTCAACAACATATATGTCAAGTGCCCAACCTCAGAGGCAGTTTCTCAAGTAGTCTTTAGGCTGGCAGAGTTCCATGTTTGTGGAGTGTTTACCTTTTAGACCAGGACGCAAGAAAAGACCACTGATTCCAATTAAAATCAAATTAAAGCAAACTTATTATTTCCACCGCCCGGGCTGCCTCTCCCTCCCAAAACGGCGGGAACAAGAGAGCAACCCCACCTTTTCTACAGCCCGGCTTTATAGCCCAGAATGTTATACAAAAGAGTGGTTACAGATAACAGAACTCTGACAAGCATCACACTAATGATAGATTACAATTTTTTATTTCTGGCCCCAACATCAGAATTTATGAGGACCATTAGAGCCTTAGAGAGTGTCATCTGGCCAGGGAAGGCCAGTATTTATGAGGTATCAATAAAGTTTCAGAGAGGGATGTTATCTGGTCAGAGAGCCAGGCATGGGTGAGTTCAAGGCACGGGCAGGCATTCCAAGCAGGTTCAGAATTTGCTGTAATTTATAGTTAAGCCAAAATTATCTTTACATGGCTTTGTGGCAAGATGGATCCCAATTTTAATCAAAGATCAGGTTGGATCTATCATTCCCTCATTTTCTAATATGTCCCTTTCAAATCTTTGATAGGGTAGGGGAAGAGCATTGAGGGAAATTTAATCCCTCAGGTAACAGTCTCTATATTTTGTGAACTCACCCAAAACCAGTCTTCCTGATTTTACCTGACTTAATTAATTACTTATATTGGTAGTCTAATTAATTTTGGCTCCATTGTTGTCAGAAGAGAGGCGTCACTCATTTTGGCTTTTTCTGAGCTAAGAAAGGGTGACGTGATGGGGCACGGCCTGAGAGACATGAGTTGCCTCTTAGAAGTCAGTTCGGTTTGAAGTCTGTTTGGGGAAGTACAGGTTGTAACGCCATCTGGTGACGGGTTCTTCTATGAGAGAAACAAAATACATGAGTACTGAATAAATGTTGTAGCAGCTGGAACATGTCACTGTATAGAAGTTCCCTCACCAGTCTTAAATATTCCCAGTTATCAGGATTGTCAACTTAATATTTAACATTTAGGGTTACAGTTGTCCCTCCCCATAAGATACAGTTTAATAATTTAATATCATCTGATCTTGTAAAATCCTTTTACTAGTATGACCTCTGTGTCTAATAGAGAAACCCTTAATTCTGTTACTCAAGGCTGGATAATTGTACTAGCAAACACCAAGGTTACCTGTGTAGGTTAGGAATATCTGTCGGCCTTAAACTAAAAACTTCTGCCTCTGGCAGCTCCTCTTGATAGTCTTTTTTTATAGTTATAAGGCATTCCTGTCTGAGAACCCTTCTTTGTAGCCTCCAGTCTTATTTATTTTGGGAGGCTAAGATAAAGTGTATACCTTAAAATATTATTATTACTATTATTATTTAAAATGCCCAGGAATGGCTGTACTTTGGTTTTAACTGTCTTTGATAAATGTTTAAGATGAAGCAGTCAAACTGACTTTTGTTTCTATCTGTTGTGAACAGTCAGCTGATCTTTTACGGGAGTCATTCCTGGGGAAACTTGAGAGCAGCTTCTCAGTTCTGCTAGTGCCATTTTTGCTAGGTGTGTCCAGGTCTTGCTTGACCATGTGGCTTCCCTCTAAAACATCAGGGATGTTTCCCTTCTCTGATGAATTTCTTCTTCATAGAAAATGCACTTATTGGCTTTCTGTTCTCCAGTGGTCTTATTAATCTCCTTAATCAGGAGGTTATGTGGCTCAGAGTTGCAAAGCTCTTTAGAGAAGTCCCTGGTTCCTTGGATACAGACTGACTCAGAGGGCAAGAGCCAAATATTGGTTTTCTTCGCCCTTTTCATTTAACTTTAATTTTAAATCCTAATCTTAAACACCCAGCAAATAAATTTTAGCAGCCTTATATTAAGAGCACTAGGCTTTAATGTCTATAATTTAAAATTATTTATCTTTTTATGAATTGGGATCTGTATTTTTCTGTCTGTCTTGTAGGTGATGACTTATTATCTTAAATTAACCCATGTTGTGTTCTTAAAGCAACACTTCAGTAAAACACCAACAGGGAATCATTAGATCACTTATAAGGAAAAAGGAAATTAAAAAATAAAATTAACAAGAGTAATATACTTAGTTCGTGTAATAGCTACCATGAATTTTTTGGTTGAGTTATACATTATATCCCCTGTTTGAGATCCTAGTAATCTTGACAGAAAAAAAAAAAACAACAACTTTTGAACATAACTTTAAATGAAATAACATCTGACCTACTACTTTTATTCTCACATGTAGTAAGTTGGGACACAGAACCTTATCTTAAGTAAGGCAGAGCTCTTTATAAATCTTAAGTGTTTTAGTTCCAAAAATGATCTTTGTTTTTTAAATATCATTTTACAAAGTTTACATTAATTGTTTGAGGTCACATGAACATTAGCTAACACCATATGATATAACATTTAAAACATGAATTAAAGAAAGGCTGAAAGTTTTAACCTTTACATAGATTAGGCTCTCATTAACATAAAAATACATTTAAATTGTTCCACAATGTAAAAAGTAACATAAAAGTTTACATATCTTATTGATAACAGGTAAATAAATCCCCAATATATATATATTTTTACCATACAACTTCAGAGCACCAGCTTGATATAATGTTCTTTTAAAATTTCTACCTTAAAGAATTGTATTCCTGGAAGATATGAGCACATTAATAGCATCACAATTTCACTGATGTTTCTACATTAACCAAGTTTAGCTTTTAAACAAAATGGCTGTGCAGTGCTCTAAAATAACAGATCTTATTTAATCAGTAATTTAATTTTTTTGGTTGCTTGCTCTAGAAAAATAAAACTTAATAAACACAATGTTATGGGTAAACTTATGTTTTAAGAAATTTTTGTCTCTTTAACACATGACTGATTTTTACAATCTTATACATACTTTAGAACAAACTTATACAGACCTTAGTATATCAATCAGATATCAAACAAAAGTACTCATGAATGAGTAATCCCATATCAAATTTACTTTACTTATTTATCAAAATATTATACAAAAGAATTGAACAGTGTTGACCATTTTTTTTTGTTGAAGGAAAAATTCTAGAACCAAGGCATATTAGACCTTTTGTCGACATTAATATTTTATTAGATTTTTGTACACCTAGAAAAACTTGTAAGCTTAAATTTAATGACATTTATTTTTATCAGTTTATCCAATTTAAAGTGAACCATTTAAATCACATGAATTAAAAATCTTTGGATCCACTTTTTAAAGTTTGTTTTTGTGAGTGCTCCTTTTTTTAAGAGCGCTCCTTATATATGTTAATTTGTATATGATATATATGATATACGGACATATGTATATATAGACATACAACACATAACAAAAGGGTGCACACATAATCATAGTAAAGGCCTTGTAGCTTTTCGCAGGTGAAATCTCTATTGCAATGTTTCA
The DNA here is from genome assembly GCF_048772815.1 of Callospermophilus lateralis. NCBI lineage: Eukaryota > Metazoa > Chordata > Mammalia > Rodentia > Sciuridae > Callospermophilus > Callospermophilus lateralis. Next base: position 455,391 of record NW_027513360.1, on the reverse strand, counting down.
AAAACTCCATTGTTTGTGAAAGATAGAACTGATCAGAAAAATATTAACCTAGGTCTGTAGGATCAAAATCATGAGCTCAAAAAGAAAATACAGAATATAAGGAAAAAAATAAGAGTGCTAGAAAAAATGACTGGGCAGTTATTAGTAAATACCATACATTGTAATTTTTTCTCCCGCCACCCTTAGGCCTCTGATCAGTCTCCTACTGAGCTTGCAGGCTTCTTTCATTTGCATTTCAACATTAGTCCTGGCTGAGGTCTAAAAGGAGCAGGGAAAAACTGATGTTCTGAGCAGACACCTCAGGCCTAAGGCATTTTAACCATAATTTTCAGGTTTGGATGTTGAAAATTATGATACAATTTTAAGATACAATTCACAAAATTTTATATCTTTACATCTTGTTTTGTCAACAGATACCATACTATGATTTACTACCCTTGTCCAAATTAATGCACTGGTACACACTGTGATATTTTCCCAGTCTACCCAATTCAAAACTGGTGAAAAATAAGACCGAATGTTTGGGAAGTTACTTGCAACTTGGAAGTAGAGTTCTTTAGTATTCCATCCTAAGTATTTAAGTTCTCTGGCATGAATTATATGACATAATTAACTAAACAATTATCTAAACCCGACTTTTAACTGCAAGATTGTGCAATGCTTCAAAAACCCATACAGAAACCAGATTGTTACAATAAAACGTCATCATTTAGACACACATTCAGCTAAGATCATTCCTGAGAAACAATTTATAATATCAACACATTATTTCACATGTCTTAAAGGACCAGAAACAAAGACACAAGAAAGACAGAAAGGAGTTCCAGACTATGGCTGACAGACAGAAGCCTTTAAAACAGAGCAGATAAGAGAAAAATCTCCTACACCTGTAGCATGATAGATGTCTCCACAAGGGGATCAGATGTTTTCACAGAGGGGCAACCTGAAATGTAATATCAAGGATCTCCATGGTGACTTTACTGCATTTAGTGTCCCATTTTTCTTTTTCTCTTTTTTTTAATAAGACAGAGGTGGCATAATCCTTACAGTGCAGGGAAGGAAGGAGGGAATTCCCTGAAGTAACAGGGCTTTGGCAACTGCTGGGAGTCCCTCAGTCCCTCCTTTTACTTAAAGGATTACCTCCAATGGTTCGGTTCCACCCCAAGCATGCTCCGTCTCCTTACATTTCAGTAGTCAGCTCTCAAAAAGTCCCGGGATCGGGGGGAGTGTATCAAAATTTGTAAGTTAAATTTTGGTTCCTGACATTGAAGCCAATTAATACTGAGGACAGGGTTTGAGAAAAAGAAAAAGGGAGGTTTACTGCTTTGCTTACAATAATTAGGACAGGGTTTGAGAAAAAGAAAACGGGAGGTTTACTGCTTTGCTTACAAAGGAGAAACACAGGGGACTCTGCCCAAAGGTTGTGACTCTCTTGATCTGGAGGGACAAGAGGTTTTAAAGGAGTTTCACTTTTTAACCTAAGAGATACTCAGTTCTTAGGTCACCAGCAGGCATTGCCCTCTGTAGTGGGTGTGCTTCAGGCAGCCAGCTAGGGGCTTCTCTCATCCTGCTTAACAAAGGGGGGGTAAAGTTCATCACAGTTTCTTAAAACACAGTCCAAAATGGTGTCAGGCTTACTTGCTTTATTACCCATTTTCACGTCCAATATCCTTAAGTTCTTACCCCAGAAATCACATAACAAAACGCACAAAAACAAACAAACCAAAAACATACAGAACACAGAAAAAAACACAAAGAAACAGAAAAACGGTGAAGAAACAGAAAAACAGAGGAGCAATGCAACATCTTGCTAAAGCTCCAGGTAAGGAGCTCCTGTGTGCCCGTTGGCACCTCTGTACCTTTTCAGAAGAATTTCCTACAGAACAGAACAGAGGACAGAATGATTCTTATTACTGTCCCGGACAGGAGTATATGTGACCCTTCCCAGGCCACCTCTCTGTCATCAAAAGAGATCTCCCTTAACCAGATATCAGTTGTTATAAAGGCACCACTTACCTATGGAGGCCTCCTTCACCAGGTGCTTGCTAATAGTTTTAGTGCGATGGTTCACTGCAGTGCTCCCCGGACTGAAGGCTCACTCCAAGGCCTTGGAACTTGGCTCTCCAGCCCGGAGCCCTGGAGGAAAGGCCAGCTTCAGAATTTCCAGGAGTCTGGTCTTGTGATCTGGTCGGGTCATCTCACTGGGGAACTCCAAAATGTTAGACCAGGACGTGAGAAAAGACCACTGAGTCCAATTAAAATCAAATTAAGGCAAGCTTATTATTTCAACCAGGTGGGCTGCCTCTTCCTCTTAAAATAGCGGGAACAAGTCAGCATCCCCACCTTTCTTACAGCCCAGCTTTATAGCCCAGAAAGTTACACAAAAGGGGAATTAGAGAAAACAGAACTTTTACAAGCATCACAGTAATTGTAGTATACATTTTTTTTTGCTGGTCCCAGCATCAGAAATTATGAGGACCATTAGAGCCTCAGAGAGGGTCGTTGTCTGGCCAGGGAAGGCCAATATTTATGAGGTGTCACTAAAGTTTCAGAGAGGGGTGCAATCTGGTCGGAAAGCCAGACATGGGTGAGTTCAAGGCATGGGCAGGAATTCCAAGTAGGTTCAGAATTTGCAGTAATTTATAGTAAAGAAAAAATTATTTTTTCATGGCTTTGTGGCAAGATGACTCCCAATTTTAATGAAAGATCAGGTTGGGAGATCAACACTGTCCTTTACTTTTGGAAACTCCTCTACCACATCCAAGTTTGTGAACTCCTGAGTATTTTCTATTCCAGATATGTATTCACAGAACTTTTAACTCTACTCTTCTAATTGTGTCTTACTTGGGGCGAAGGTAATGTCAAGGCATTGTTCTGGATGAGAGTGGGAAGATTATTGTATACCACATATTTGCATACTCATTGGATTCATTTTCCAATTTTCCATTCAAAATACTATATCTCTGACAATAACCCATAACCTAATAGACTCTAACTACTAATACTAATATGATGGAGAAAAATAACCGAAACAGAATTGAAATACAAGCAGTTCAGAGAAGGCATGGTGTATATTGGACTTCCCTTTTGCATGATAAATGATAGGTGTTATAAATCTAGCCAATTTTTAATTGAAATAGTTCCCCATGTGTTTTTAAAGTTAAAAAATATGTGTATTCCTGTCTCCCTTTCTCTGTAGCCTATTCAGCACATGTATTTTTATATGCACATAAAAAATCTTACCTGATACACGTACATTTTTGTGAGGTGCCTGACTTGTCAGTTATAAATTGTGAGAAGATATCACTCCTCCTAAAAGCTGTTGGAACTGAAATTTCAAGCTATAGGTGAGCTTCCTAGTAGAACAACATTATACATAAATCCATGTTCAGTAAAATGAATGTTTTTGGATCTGTGGATGATATATATTTCATGGTGAATTTCGTTTGGCATATATATTGCTATGTTTATTGTCTGTGGTTGTTTGTGTGTGTTTGTGTATATAGATACACTCTCCAGATTTTTCAAAATATGAAATATATGTGTATTATATACACTCCCTAAATTCATTCATGTTCATGTATGTGGATTAATAATCAACTTTTCACAAGATTATTCTCAGAAATATTCATTCATCTGAAATATATATTTGTTTCCTATTACTGAAAACTAACTTCAGTGAAAGGTGCATACAAGTCCTAATATTTCTACAGTTACTGACCCAGTTTAATATCAATGCAAGTAGATTCCTATGGGACATGATGTGTATTTTGACGTTCATTTTTATTCAACACTGGTACCTTACTATTTCTTCAGTTTATGCACATCATAGGATATATATTTCATTCACTACTTAGAAAATTGATAGGCATTTGTTTCACTTTCAATCACTTTCTTCTCCAGAACACATGTATTTCTCTATGTTTCTTGACTGGTCATTTAATGAGACTTCTTTCCAAATACATTATTTTTGATTTCCATAATCATTTTGAAACAAATCTCACACACCCTTCATGATAAACCATAACCCTAAGATGACCATTAGATATATCACTGGTTGCAATGAATGATTGTATATCAATATAACAATTCTTATATATTTTCAGATATTTATTCAATCCCTTATTTAAAGTGGATCCAGTTATATTGTTTATTCACAGTATGGTCTATTCATGCATTATCTCTATATTCATAGACACAGGGTACGCTTATTTGTACCCCTATACTAATTTATACATCTTCAAAATATTGCTCCCAGAAATGGTGGAAGAAATACTCATGTCACCAGATCTACATATACATATTATCACAGAAATATTCTGGACACAAAAAGCAAAGGTCACATGTACAATTGTATCAAAGCCTTAATGGAAAGTGAACATGGATTACTAAAAACATCCATGTCCATGTTGCCTAATGTTCTCAAATGTCAATTCTATTTGTGACTACATATTTGTTTCTTCCTAAGATTATAAATTAAAGCTCAAGCCTGTTGAAAATGTCTAATCCTATCACTGACTTTATACTTTGCTTGATTTCCTAATGTCTCTATTGATATCTGCTTTCATACATGTTTTTCCCAGTTCATCATTGCGACTGACTCTTCACATTTGCTGACATTTACCTTCACTCTCTACCCGAAACCCTATTGCTAAAAAACTTTTGGTCCAAATCCTATACTCACTTTTCTTTCTAAGCCTACCGACTACCTTCCTAATCCTACCGACTTTTGCTTTTTGACAGGATGTTCTGTTCAACATTCAATCATCCAAGGTACAAGGTCCGATGCCATTTTTTATTGATTTATCTGAGACAACTGTGCAGCACATAATTCAAAGCTAAGTATCCCACTCAAGGGCCCAATGTCCTTCTGGGCTTCAAATCTTACCTAAATTTCTGCTTTCATACTTATATTTCACCTATATACTCTTGTAAATATCGCAGGTTGCCAATAACATTATTCATCCTGCAGAATGATTCCTAACCCAAATCGAAGCTATTATTAAACCTAACCATACACTCTTCCCTTCATATAACTTACAGAAGAGCAGGGACACAGTTGGTCTTACAATATAGGAATGTAGGTGATCTTCCACCTGCTGAGAAACTCAAAGATCCATGAAGAAATGATCCTTGGAGAAGATATAGGCAGCTACATAGGACCTGAGAGAGCAATAGTCATCTTTCATGGAAAACAACCAGGTCAGGATGAACTGATGTGTCTGAATCAGCCTCTCTCTTCTTATTGTAGAGAAGATGGACCAAACAAGGCCTGTGTGGAGAGCATTTCCCAGGTGCCAATGGTTGATATACAATTCTAACTTCTGAATGTGTCACAGGATGTAGGGGCAGCCTCCATCTCATGGGAACCTTGGTAGCATCTGTTAGAACAAAGTGGTTACCAAGGCTGTGACCTCATTCAGTTCCTGAAGGAAGTGACCTACCTCACTTCCTTGGTGATGCAAATATCTGAACTTGGGAAACAGGAAGCCAAGCACCCAGAGCCCATCCCAGTCCCAGTCCCAGTGGGCTCACTTGTTTGGATTTACCAAGGAGAGAGTCAGTCTTTCTTGGTAAATGCTGATCTGTGGATGGCTAAATGCCAGGAAAGCTCTAAAGAGGGGCCTTCCTGAGAAAGCAGATAGTGACTCACTGATGGCTCCTGACAACTATACAGAGTTGGTAATGGAGACCAGATCTGAGACAGGACAGGCCATTTCATGTGAACATAGTATGACCAATCAGTCTGAGGACACTCTGGATAGTCACAGACCTACTTGGGTAAAGAAGGTGCCTTTGTGGGTGTGGATGTGAGTTTGTGGTTTTTTCACATGTTATGAGAATAGGTAGGAAAGACAGTTTCTTTGGTTTGGAGGGGACTGTTTTCAATAAGTCATTTGACATGGTGAGTGTTTCTTTGTCTGTGTATCCCACTGTATTTGTGGTTGTAGACATTTGAAAAGTGAATGCATCAAGGGTTGTGTCCTGTCTAGTAGAAAGCTTCCCAGCATTCATCTTGCCCAATTTAAGAATGGAGAGTGGCTTGCCTTACGTATGGGCAACACCTAATATCTTCCTAAGTTCCTGTTTCTTCGTGAATTCTGGCCACTTTCCGGAATAAGCTCATGGTTTTATGTCCAAGATATGTACCACCACAAGGCTCTGTGACATGGCCATGTACTGGATAGCTGAAGGGAATGGGAGCATCTCAGAATACTCAGATATCAGTGTGACCAGGAAAGTCTCAGTGGAGAAACCCTGCTTTGGGCCATTTGTTTACTTATGTTTCTATTATCCTGAATTTCAGGAAGGTCTTTGCCTCAGGCCACCCCTTTGTGAAGCCTGAAGAAAACTGTTTTCATATGGAAATGAATGGGCATCACCTGTGGCTCTTTGCTTAATTGCTTTGGAATGGGATGTGCTTGAATCAGCCTATTGTCCTTGTGTGAGGTTGTGGCTTAGATTCTGAGCACCTGATGGATCTAAATAAAGATCCCATGTGCTTCCAAAATCAAAATGGCCAAAAGAGCAGTCATTGTGGATGAATTTTTTTGCCTTCTTAGGTTAGGTTCCTGACCTCCATCAAGTGAGAATAGGGATCCTTTCGGTCAAATGCGTTCTTCAAATCCCTGCAGAGGCTATCTTCAAATTGGAGAAGCGGAACACTTTAACAGCAGGAATACTTGATCACTCCTGGTTCACAGGAAGAGTGCCCAGGACACCATGATTTTAGGCAAATGAGGGGCAAGTGAGCTGATTTTGCACATATTCTTGGCCTCACCTCTCCTAGAAACCTCCAGCCAGAGTGTATGATGAGTGTCTATATGGAAGAAGATGAGTGTCATATGGCAATATTTTGGATTTAAGCTTAGAAGAGAGAGAACTCAAATTACTGACATATGGGATGAAAAAGGCAATATCACAACAGATGCTACAGAAATACAGAAGACAATTAGAAATTATTTTGAGAACCTATATTCCAATAAAATAGAAAATAGTGAAGACATCGGTAAATTTCTTAAGTCATATGATTTGCACAGACTGAGTCAGGAGGATACACACAATTTAAACAGACCAATATCCATGGATGAAATAGAAGAAGCAATCAAAAGACTACCAACCAAGAAAAGCCCAGGTTCGGATGGGTATACAGCGGAGTTTTAAAAAACCCTTAAAGAAGAATTAATACCAATATTTTTCAAGATATTTCAGGAAATAGAAAAAGACGGAGCTCTGCCAAATTCATTCTATGAGGCCAACATCACTCTGATTCCAAAACCAGACAAAGACACCTCAAAGAAAGAAAACTACAGACCAATATCTCTGATGAACCTAGATGCAAAAAAACCTCAATTAAATTCTGGCGAAACGGATACAAAGGCACATCAAAAAAATTGTGCACCATGATAAGTTAGGATTCATCCCTGGGATGCAAGGACGGTTCAATATATGGAAATCAATAAATGTTATTCACAACATCAATGGACTTAAAGATAAGAACCATATGATCATCTCGATAGATGCAGAAAAATCATTCGACAAAGTAGAGCATCCCTTTATGTTCAAAACATTAGAAAAACTAGGGATAACAGGAACGTACCTCGACATTGTAAAAGCTATCTATGCTAAGCCTCAGGCTAGCATCATTCTGAATGGAGAAAAATTAAAGGCATTCCCTCTAAAATCTGGAACAAGACAGGGATGTCCTCTATCACCACTTCTATTCAATATAGTTCTCAAAACTCTGGCCACAGTAATTAGACAGATGAAAGAAATTAAAGGCATAAAAATAGAAAAAAAAGAACTTAAATTATCGCTATTTGCGGATGACATGATTCTATATATAGAAAACCCCAAAGGTTCTACAAAAAACTACTAGAACTAATAAATGAATTCAGCAATGTGGCAGGATATAAAATCAACATGCATAAATCAAAGGCATTTCTGTATATCAGCGACAAACCTTCTGAAACAGAAATGAGGAAAAACACTTCATTCACAATATCCTCAAAAAAAAAAATCTTGGGAATCAACCTAACAAAAGAGGTGAAAGATTTATACAATGCAAACTACAGAACCCTAAAAATAGAAGTAGAATAAGATCTTAGAAGATGGAAAATATACCCTGGTTATGCATAGGCAGAACTAACATCATCAAAATGGTGATATTACCAAAAGTTCTCTATAGGTTTAACACAATGCCAATCAAAATCCCAAAGGCATTTCTTGTAGAAATAGAGAAAGCAATCATGAAACTCATATGGAAAAATAAAAGACCCAGAATAGCAAAAGCAATTCTAAGCAGGGAGTGTGAATCAGGCGGTATAGCGATACCAGATTTCAAACTGTATTACAGAGCAATAGTAACAAAAACAACATGGTACTGGTACCAAAACAGGAAGGTGGACCAATGGTACAGAATGGAGGACACGGAAACTTATCCGAAAAGCTACAACTGTCTTATATTTGATAAAGGAGCTAAAAGCATGCAATGGAGGAAGGATAGCATCTTCAACAAATCGTGCTGGGAAAACTGAAAATCCATATGTAACAAAATGAAACTGAATCCCTTTCTCTCGCCATGCACAAAAGTTATATCAAAATGGATCAAAGAGCTTGATATCAAATCAGAGACATGGAGTCTGATAGAAGAAAAATTGGGTACGATCTACATACTGTGGTGTCGGGCCCCAAATTCCTCAATAGGACCCCCATAGCACAAGAGTTAATAACTAGAATCAACAAATGGGACTTACTCAAACTAAAAAGGATTTTCTCAGCAAAAGAAACAATAAGACAGGTAAATAGGGAGCCTACATCCTGGGAACAAATCTTTATTCCTCACACTTCAGATAGAGCCCTAATATCCAGAGTATACAAAGAACTCAAAAATTAGACAATAAGATATCAAATAACACAATCAACAAGTGGGCCAAGGACCTTAACAGACACTTCTCAGAGAAGGACATACAATCAATCAACAAGTACATGAAAAAATGCTCACCATTTCCAGCAGTAAGAGAAATGCAAATCAAAACAACCCTAAGATACCATCTCACTCCAGTAAGATTGGCAGCCATTATGAAGCAAAACAACAACAAGTGCTGGTGAGGATGTGGGGAAAGAGGTACACTTGTACATTGCTGGTGGGACTGCAAATTGGTGTAGTCTATTTGGAAAGCAGTATGGAGATTTCTTGGAAAGCTGGGAATGGAACCACCATTTGACCCACGTATTCCCCTTCTCGTTCAATTACCTAAAGACGTAAAAAGAGCATGCTACAGGGAGACTGCTACATCAATGTTCATAGCAGCAAAATTCACAATAGTAAGACTGTGGAACCAACCTAGATGCCCTTCAATAGATGGGATGTGAGGTGGGAGGGAAAGTGAGAGAGAAGGGAAATTGCATGGAATTGGAAGGAGACACTCAGGGTTATACAAAATTACATACAAGAGGAAGTGAGGGGAAAGGTAAAAATAATTCAAGGGGGAGAAATTTATTACAGTAGAGGGATTAGAGAGAGAAGAGGGGATGAGAGGGGAGGGGGGATAGTAGAGGATAGGAAAGGAGAAGAATACAACAAACACTAGTATGGCAATATGTGAATCAATGGATGTGTAACTGATGTGATTCTGCAATCTGTATATGGGGTAAAAATAGGAGTTCATAACCCACTTGAATCAAAGTGTGAAATATGATACATCAAGAACAATGTAATGTTTTGAACAATCATCAATAAGAATTAAAAAAAAGAAAACTAACTTCGGTGAATGATGCACGCAAATCCTAATATTTCTACAGTAACTGACCCAGTTTAACATCAATGCAAGTAGATTCCAATGGGACATGATGTATATTTTGACGTTCATTTTTATTCAACACTGGTACATTACTATTTCATCAGTTTATGCACATTATAGGATATATATTTCATCCACAATTTAGCAAATTTATATCATTTGTTTCACTTTCAATCACTTCCTGCTTCAGAATACATGTATTCCTCCATATTTCATGACTGGTCTTTTCATGAGACTTCTTACCAAACACAATATTTTCCATTTCCATAATCACTTTTAAAGCAAAACTCACACACACTTCATGATAAACAATATCCCTAAGATTACCATTAGATACATAACTGGTTGGAATGACTGATTTTATGTCAATTTATGATTTCTTATATGTTTTCAGATATCAATTCAATCTACTATTTAAAGTGGAACCAGTTATATTATTTATTCACAGTATATTCTATTCATGAATGATCTCTATATTCATAGACACAGGGTACACCAATTTGTACCCCCAATACTAATTTATATGTCTTCAAATATTGCTCCCAGAAATAGTGGAAGAAATACTCATGTCACATGATCTACATATACATTTTATCACAATAATTTTCTGGGCACAAAATGCAAAGGTCACACTTATGATTGTACCAAATCCTAAATGGAAAGTGAACATGGAATACTAAAAACATCCATGTCCACGTTGCCTAATGCTTTCAAATATCATTCCTATTGGTGACTACATATTTGTTTCTTCCTAAGATTATGTATTCAATCTCAATCCTGTTGAAAATGTCTAATCCTATCACTCACATTATAATTGCCTGTTTTTGTAATGTCTCTATTGACATCTTCTTTCCTATATTTTCCCCAGTTCATCATTGTGACTGACTCTTCACATGTGCTGAAATTTACATTCACTCTATAACCGAAACCCTATTGCTAAAGAACATTTGGTCCAAATTTTATACTCACTCTTCTTCCTAAACCTACCGACTGTCTTCATAATCCTACCGACTATCCCAATTTGAGTGGATGTTCTCTTCTACAATCAATCATCCCAGGTCCAAGGTCCTATGCCGTTGGTTATTGATTTATCTGAGACAACTGTGCAGAACGTAATTAAAAGCTAAATATCCCAAACAAGGGCCTAATGCCCTTGTGGACTTCAAATCTTACAAAGATTTCTGTTTTCATACTTATATTTCACCTGTATATTCTTGTAATTATGGCAGTTTCCAAATACAATTATTCATCCAGCAGAATGATTACTAACCCAAAACGAACATGTTATTAACCCTAACCATACACTGTTCCCTCAATCTAACTTTACAAAAGAACAGGTACAGAGTTTGTCTTACAATACAGGAATGTAGGGTATCTTCCACCTGCTGAGAACCTTTGAGATTCCATGCAGATTTGATCCCTGGAGAAGATGTAGGCAGCTATGAAGGACCTAAGAGAGCAAAACTCATCTTCCATGGAAAACTACCTTTTCAGGATGAAGGGTTGTGTCTGAATAAGCCTTTCTCTTCTTAATGTAGAGAAGATGGACCAAAGCAGGCCTGTGTGGAGAGCTGGTGCGGCCAATTTGGAAAGCAGTATGGAGATTTTGGGGAAAGCTGGGAATGGAACTACAATTTGACCCAGCTATTGCCCTTTTCGGACTATTCCCTGAAGACCTTAAAAGAGTGTACTAAAGGGATACTGCCACATCGATGTTCATAGCAGCACAATTCACATTGCTACACTGTGGAACCATCCCAGTTGCCCTTCAGTAGATGCATGGATAAAGAAAAATGTGGCTTTTTTACACCATCGAGTATTATGCAGCACTAAAAAATGAAAAAAATCATGGAATTTGCAGGGAAATGGATGGTACTAGAGCAGACTATGTATAGTGAAGCTAGCCAATCCCTAAAAAACAAATACCAAATGTCTTCTTTGATATAATGAGAGCAACTAGGAACAGATCAGGGAGGAAGAGCAGGAAGAAAAGATTAACATTAAACAGCGATATGAGGTTGGAGGGAAAGGGAGAGAAAAGGAAAATTGCATGGTAATGGAGGGAGACCCTCATTGTTACACAAAATTACATATAAGAGGTTGTGAGGGGAATGGGAAAATAAACAAGGAGAGACATGAATTAGAGTAGATGGGGTAGAGAGAGAAGACGGGAGGGGAGAGGAGGGGGGATAGTAGAGTATAGGAAAGGTAGCAGAATACAACAGTAACTAATAGGGCATTATGTAAAAATGTGGAAGTGTAACCAATGTGATTCTGCAATCTGTATTTGGGGTAAAAATGGGAGTTCATAAGCCACTTGTATCTAATGTATGAAATATAATATATCAAGAGCTTTGTAATGTTTTGAACAACCAATAAAAGAAAAAAAAGTAGCAATATATGACAATCGAAATTCATCACGAAATATATATAATCCACAGATGCAAAAATATTCATTTAACTGAACATGGATTTTTGTATAATGTTATTCAACTTGGAAGCTCACCCATAGGTTGAATTTTCAGTTCCAACAGCGTTTAGGAGGAGTGATCTCTTCTCACAATTTGTATCTGCCAATTCAGCCACCTCACAAGTATGGACGTGTGATATCAGATAGGATACTCTATGTGCATATAAAAATACAAGCGCTGTATAGGCTACAGAGAAAGGGAGACAGGGATTCACATATTTGTTAACTTTAAAAACACATGTAGAATTATTTCAACAAAATATTGACTAGATTTATAACTCCTCCACTATATAATGCAAAAGGCAATTTCAACTACACAACATGCCTCCTCTGAACTGCTTGTATTTCTATTCTGTTTAGGTTATTTTTCACCATCATATTAGGATATTATTCAGAGACTAGTAGGGTATGGGTTAGTGTCAGGGATTCAGTACTTCAAATGGAAAATTGGAAGATGAATCCAGTGTGTATGTAAATATGTGCTACACAAAAATCTTCCCACTCACATCCAGAGCAATGCCTTGTCATTACCTTCGCCCCAAGTAAGACACAATAAGCATAGAAAAGTGTGAAAATCTGTGTATACATATCTGGAATGGAATATGCTCGGGAGTTCACAACCTTGGAGGTGGTAGAGGAGTTTCCAAAAGTAAGGGACAGGGTAAACACTCCACCAACATCGAGCTCTACTGGCCTATGGCTTCTTGGGAAACTGCCTCTGAGGTTGGGCACTTGAAATATATTTTTTTGTCATGAGCTTTAGCTTCCTTTGTAGTGAGACCATCAAATCTGGGTCTGCATCTATGTGACCTGGAAAACATAGTTTCTTATACTCCAATGAACATGAGGCAGCAGTGCTGAATTCTCTCTTTGTAGGTAAACTGTGTCCACTGGAAGCTAAGTGTCTCCTGGTGGGGACTTTGAAGACATTTGCTCATCCTTCACTTTTTGTGGTGTTTCTTGCTGCTGCACTGGGAATATGGTTTTTGCTTCACAAAATACAAGGAGTTCAACTGGGGCAGAGCGCTGGAGGGAGTTCTGTAACGTGAGGTGTGTCTCATTTATTTGTTGCTTTTTCCTTTTTTTTTTGAAGAAAGACCTCCAGGTGATTAATTTCCCTCTTAAAACTACTTTCATTGTGTCCCATAGATTCTTAAATGTTGTGTCTGTGTTTTCATTTATCTCTACGAATTTTTTGATTTCCTCCGTTATGTCTTCTGTAACTCATTGATCATTCTGTAACATATTGTTCATTTTCCATGTGATGTAGGATTTTTTCTTCCTTCTTTTATCATTGATTTACAGTTTCATTCCATTTTGGTCAAAAAAAAATGCATGGTCTTATCTCCACCTCTTTATATTTAGTGAGGGTTGCCCTATGGCATAATATATGCTCTATTTTTGAGAAGGATGCATGTGCTGCTGAGAAAAAAGTATATCCACTTGATGATGGTTGGTATATTTTATATATTTCAGTTAAGTCTAGGTTATTGATTGTGATATTGAGTTCTATATTTTCTTTATTCAACTTTTGTTTGGAGGATGTGTCCAATGGTGAGAGAGGTGTGTTGAAGTCACCCATAATTATTGTGTTGTTGTCTATTTGATTCCTGAACTTGAGGAGAATTTGTTTTATGAACATCGCAGCACCATTGTTTGGTGCATAAATATTGATAATTTTTATTTCTTGTTGGTGAATGATTCCTTTTAACGGTATAAAATATTAATCCTTATCCCTTTTGAATAACTTAGTCTTGAAGTCAATTTTATTGGATGTGAGGATGGCCACCCCTGATTGCTTACGAGGACGCTGTGCATGGTATATTCTTTCCCAACCTGTCACCTTCTGCCTGTGTATGTCTTTCCCATTCAGATGTGTCTCCTGGAGGCAACATATTGTTGGATTTTTTTTTTTTAATTCAAGTTACCAGCCTATGTCACTTTATTGGAGAGTTTAACCATTAACGTTTCGAGTTACTATTGATATATTGTTTGTACTGCCAGCCATGTTTGATTATTTATCTTTTTTTTAATTTAGTTTGTTTCTCCATGATTAGCTTTTCCCCCGCCCTCTGTCATTAATGAGGCACTTCCCAATGATAGTTTTGGTTGTTGTTTTTCATTTATTCCTCGTGTAGTGTTTTGCTCAAGACACTTTGCAATGCTGGTTTTCTGGCTGCAAATTCTTTTAGATTTTGTTTATCATGAACTATTTTTATTTTGTTGTCATACCTGAAGCTTAATTTTGCTGGATACAGAATTATTTGTTGGCATCTATTGTCTTTCTGTATTTGAAATACGTTTTTCCAGGATCTTCTCACTTTCAGCGTCTGTGATGAAAAATCTTTTGTTAACCTTATTGGTTTACCCCTGAATGTCATCTGCCTCTTTTCTCATTTAGCTTTTAATAATTTCTCTTTGTTCTGTTTATTGGATATCTTCATAACAATGTGTCTTGGCGTTGTTCTACTGTGATTTTGTGTGCTCGGTGTCCTGTATGCATCTACAATTAGTATATCCCTTTCTTTTTTTATTTCTGGAAAGTTTTCTGTATTTATTTTATTCAGCAGGATACTCATTCCCTTTGTTTGAACCTCTGTACCTTCCTCTATCCAGATGACTCATAAGTTTGTTTTTTTTTATGTTTTCCCATATCTCTTGGATGTTTTCCTCATGATTTTTGACCAGTTTTTTGGAGTTGGCTAGACTCTTTTCAAGATTATACATTTTGTCTTCATTACCTGACGTTCTGGCTTCTACTTGCTCCACTCTGTTAGTGATACTCTCAATTGAGTTTTTAATTTGGTTTATCACTTCCTTCATTTCTAGAATTAATGTTTGATTTTCTTTATTATCTCTATCTCCTGATAAAGACGCTTAACTTCTTCTTTTATCTGTTTATGTAATTCATTTTCAATGTGTTCTTTCACTGTTTGGATTTGCTGTCTCGTATCCTCTTTAAGGTTCCATTCCATCTGTCTAAGGTATTCCTTGAGTTTTTTATATGACCATTTTTCTGATGATTCTATGTCCTCCTGATTATTTAGGTTATCCTTCATTGTTTGTACTCCTTTTCATCCTTGCTTTTTAATGCTGCTCATGTTACTTCATGTTCTGTTTGCTGAGTTACTGCTAACTCTTATTAATTTAATTGAAGCTTGGGAGGAAAGATAATAGTAGGCATGGGAAGAAGTCACTAATGACAATAAGAGTAGGCAGGTAGAATTCAAGAAAAAGAGAATAAGAAGAATGTATAGAAATGAAAAGACGAAAGAAAAAAATGGAAAACAAATAAAGAAATAAATTTTTTAAAAATAATAACGATAATTAAAAAAATAAAAATAAAAGTTTAAAATAATAATAATAATAAAATTTAAAAAATAAAAAATAAAAACATTAAAAAAGTTAAAGAACAATAACAAAAAAAATGAAAATAAAAGAAAAAGAAGAAAATAAAAATTAAAAATAATAATAATAATACATGCAGTAATAGAGTTCAATTAACTTCTCTTCCAGAAGGTGGAGCTGTGCGCATGGGGCCAAGCATCTCCTCTCAATAGGTGGGAAGCAATCACTGTGCAGCAGCTCTACCTTCCAGAGGAATTAAGTTATTGAAGGAAGTAACCTCACCTCACTTCTTTGGTGATGGAACTCTCTGAACTTGGGATCCGGGAAGCCAGGCACCCAGAGCCAGTCCCAGTCTCAATCTCAGTGTTCTCACTTGCTTGGATTAACCAAGGACAGAGTCAGTATTTGGTAATACCTACTGATGTGAGGATGGCCAAATGTTAGGAAAGCTCTGAAAATGGGCCTTTCCTGAGAAAACAGGTAGTGGATCACCGCTGGCTCATGACAACTTCACAGACATATAATTCATTCACAATGACTGAACTTTTTGCCATTTTGGTTTTGGATGCACACATGGGATCTTTCTTTAGATCCATCAGTTGCTGAGAATCTAAGCCACAGCCTCACACAGAGCCAAGAGCCTGATCCAGACACATCCCTTTCCAAAGCAATTAAGCAAAGAGCCACAGGTGATGCCCATTCATTTCCATTTGAAAACTGTTTTCTTCAGGCTTCACAAAGGGGTGGCCTGAGGCAAAGACAATAGGTAGGCAAAAGGCCCAAAGCAGGTTATATCCACTGAGACTTTCCTGGTCACACTGATATCTGAGTTTTCTGATATGCTGCCCATTCCCTTCAGCTATCCAGTACATGGCCATGTCACAGACCTTGGGGTTAGTACATATCTTGGACACAAAACCATGAGCCTATTCTGGAGAGTGGCCAGAATTCAGGAAGAAAACAGGGACTTATGAAGGTAGTAGGTGTTGCCCATCCATAAGGCAAGCCACACTCCATTCATAAATTGGGCAGGATGAATGCTGGGAAGCTTTCTACTAGACAGGACACATCCATTATTGCATTCTCTTTTCTCATGTCTACAACCACGGACACAGTGGGATACAGGGATACACAGACATAGAAACACTCACCTTGTCAAACAACTTACTAGAAACATTTCACTCCAAACCAAACAAACCGCCTCTCTGATCTGGTTTCTTTGGCCAACTCTGTGAAGTTGTCAGGAAACAGTGTTGAGCAACTACCTGCTTTCTCAGGAAAAGTCCCTCTTCAGAGCTCTCCTGGCATTTGGCCATCCTCACAGCAGTAGTTACCGAGAAAGACTGACTCTGTCCTTGGTAAATCCAAACAAGTGAGCCCACTGGGACTGAGATTGGGACTGCCTCTTGGTGCCTGGCTTCTTGGATACCAAGTTCAGAAAGTTCCATCACCAAGGAAATGAGGTATGTCACTTTCTTTGGAACTGAATGAGGCCACTGCCTTGGCAACCACATTGTCCTAAGAGTTGCTTCCAAGGGTCCCATGATATGGAGGCTTCCCCTACTTCCCGTGACACATTCAAAAGTTAGAATGGTATATCATCCATAGGCACCCAGGAACAGCTCTCCAAAGAGGCCTGGTTTAATCCATCTTCTGTACAATAAGAAGAGAGAGGCTGATTCAGACACATTGCTTCATCCTGACCAGGTTGCTTGCCAGGGAATATGACTTTTGCTCTCTCATGTCCTTCATACCTGCCTAGAACTTCTCTGGGTATCATTTCTGTATGGACCTTTCAGGGTCTCATCAGGTAGGAGATCCCCTACTTTCCTGTATTGTAAGAACAACTCTGTCCCTGCTCTTCTGTAAAATGAGATTGAGGGAACAGTGTATGTTTAGGGTTAATAACAGGTTCGATTTGGGTTAAGAAATATTCCATGCGATGAATAATGTTATTGGGAACCTGCGATATTTACAAGAATATAGAGGTGAAATATAAGAATGAAAACAGAAATCTAGGTATGATTTGAAGGCCAGAAGTGCATTGGCCCCTTGATTGGGATACTTAGCTATGAATTATGTTCTCTAAAGATGTCTCAGATAATTCGATATACAATGGCATATGACCTTGTACCTAGGATGATTAAATGTAGAAGAGAACACCCAGTCAAAGAGGAATATTCGGTAGGATTAAAAAGATAGTCGGTAGGTTTAGGAAGAAGAGTGAGTATAGGATTTGGACCAAAAGTTCTTTAGCAATAGGGTTTTGGTTAGAGAGGGAATGTAAATGTCAGCACATAGGAAGAGTTAGTCACTATGATGAACTGGGGAAAATATGTAGAAAAGCAGATATCAATAGAGACATTACGAAATCAGGCAAAGTAAAAAGTGAGGAATAGGGTTAGATATTTTAACAGGGTTGAGTTTGAATATGTAATCTTAGGACGAAACAAATATGTTGTCACCAATAGGATTGAAATTTGAAAGCATTAGGCAACCTGGACATGCATGTTTTTAGTAATCCTTGTTCATTTTCCACTTTGGCTTGGTACAATCATAAGTGTGATCTTTACATTTTTTGTACAGAATATTACTGTGATAAAATATATATGTAGATCAGGTGACATGAGTATATCTTCCACCATTTCTGGGAGCAATATATTGAACACATAAAATTAGTATTGGGGAACAAAGAGGTGTACCCTGTGTCTATGAATATAGAGATAAAGCATGAATAGACCATAGTGTGAATATATAATATAACTTGTTCCAACTTTAAATAATGGATTGAACTGATATCTGAAAAATTACAGGAAATCTGATATTGATATACAATCATTCATTCCAACCAGTTATACATCTAATAGTAATATTAGTGTTTTGGTTTATCATGAAGAGTGTGTGAGTTTTGCTTCAAAAGTGGTTTTGGAAATCGAAAATGAATTATATTGCCTACCTCTGTTAGGTTCCTGAAATCCATCAAGTGAGAATGGGGATCTTTTGGGGCAAATGAGTTCTTCAAATCTCTGCAGAGGTGCTTGGTTTTCTCATGACTCCAATTCACATAAAGAATCAAAACCCCAGAGTCACAAGGCCTCAAATTGGAGAAACGGAACAGTACTAAGAGCAGGCCTAATTGATCACTCCTAGTACACAGGAAGTGTGTCCAGGCCACCCTGAAGTTAGGCAAATGAGGTGCAAGGGAGATTTTTTTGGACATTGTCATGGCCTACGCCCCTCATGGAAAACTCCAGCCAGAGGTTAAGATGAGTGTCTATATGGGAGAAGATGAGGGCCATGTGGGAGTGTTTAGGTTTTAATTGTTTTCATTTAAGTCTTGGTTGGAAGAGTTTACTGGGTCCACCTGGGCTTGAACTTTGGTGTGATTCCCCTTAGAGACTGAGTTCTGGAACTGACCTCAGAGTAGTATTGCCATGAATTGTGTTGGGATTTTAGGTGGCCAGGTATGAGAGTTTCCCTTAGAAACTGAGATCTAGGCCCTGGGTGGCTTTGAATAGAGCACTGGGAATATCAGACAGGATATCACATGTTTTTTTTTTTTTTTCTTAAAGACTCGGCAGCCATTATTGAGATTCAAAACACACATGGACCTCACATTGTAGACCTCAATGCACCTGGCTTCTTGTGACCTTTTGGCCACTCTTGGGAAGCCTTGCCTGTGAGAGTGTTATATGTCTTTCTTTGAAATTAGCTTCCTCACCATTTAATGGTTCCTGAATGAATTGAAACTCACAGTGCCTCCAACTTCATTCGTGTAAAATTGCTAGATAATTAAAATAAAATTTTAGAAATTACCATGACCAGATGGCATGGGAGAAACTTTGGATGTCTTGTTTCTGATCATGAGTATACCAGACAGTGAGTTGATTGACTGGGTTTTAAGAAAATGGTGTAGAACGGAGATGCCAGTAAGTTGAAGCCTGGTGAGTAGTGGGCCTAGAGCAGTGTTATGGAAGTGTGTGATAAAACATCTGTGTTGGGGCCATGTGGATCTTCCATTGGCTTCCAAATGGCTTGTGACTGACATGGTGCAGTGAGGAGACCCATAAATATAAAGGCATCTTTTTATATGCAGAGGTTTCAGGGCAATGTTCAGAATCATGTTGCTATTGTTAAGGGGTCAAGCTAAGTGGGATAGAACCCTGGTTGGTGCAGACTCTGCCCACCACACTTAACAAAACTGCCTCCAGCACTGTGTCCCATTTGAACTCGTTGTATTTGCTGAAGCAAATACCAAACTCCCAGTACAGAAGCACGAAACACCACGAAAATTGGAGTATGACAAAATGGCTTCACAGTCCAAATGGTGAGACACTTGGGACTCAGTTGCCACAGTTTACCTTCAAAGAGAGAATTCAGCACTGCTGCCTCATTTTCATTGGAAAATAAGTAACCATGCCTCCAGGTCACATAGATGCAGACCCAGCTTTGATGGTCTCACTACAAAGGAGGCTAAAGCTCCTGACAACAACATATATTTCAAGTGCCCAACCTCAGAGGCACATTCTCAAAAAGTCTTTAGGCCAGCAGAGCTCCATGTTTGTGGAGTGTTTAACCTGTCCCTTACTTTTAGAAACTCCTCTACCACCTCCAAAGATGTGAAACCTGGAGCATTTTTATTTCATATAGATATTCACAGATTTTCTAACTCTTCTCCTCTAATTGTGTCTTAGTTGAGGCGAAGGTAATGTTAAATCATTGTTCTGGATTTGAGTGGGAAGATTTTTGTGTAGCATATATTTGCATACACATTGGATTCAATTTCCTAATTTCCATTAGAAATACTGAATCCCTGACACTAACCCATACACTACCAGACTCTGACTACTAATCCTAATATGATGGAGAAAAATAACCCAGACAGAATAGAAACACCAGCAGATCAGAGGAGGCATGGTGTATAGTTGGGCTTGCCTTTTGCATGATACAGAGAAGCAGTTATAAATCTAGTCAATTGTTTGTTGAAATTGTTCTCCATGTGTTTTTAAAGTTAACAAATATGTGAATTCCTGTCTCTCTTTCTCTGTAACCAATTCAGTACATGTATTTTTACATGCATATATAGAATCCTACCAGGTACCTCACGTACATTCTTGTGAGGTGGCTGTCTTGGCAGATACAAATTGAGAGAAGAGATCACTCCTACTAAACCCTGTTGGAACTGAATATTAGACTTATGGGTGAGCTTCCTAGTTGAACAACATCATACATAAATCCATGATAAGTAAAATGAACATTTTTGGATCTGTGGATGATATATATTTTATGATGAATTTTGACTGACGTATATATTGGTAGTTTTTTTGTGTGTGTGTTTTTTGTTTCCCTCAACTGTTATGTAAAACAACTTCAGAGAGATAGGTTAAAGATTCATGCAAAGCTCTGATGAAGGTTTCTAATATCTTAGTTTTGGTCTATTGCTGCTTCTAATTGGGTCATTTTTTGTGTCTCATGGACCAGGGAAGTGGTTCCTGTGCCCACCCCTGCAGCAATTCCTATTCCTAATAAAATGGCTAAAGTGAGGGATATATGTTACCAGTGGAAACTGGTTGTATGCCCCCCTATTTGGTCTTCAAATGAACATGCATCATGATAGAGCACTCTGGGAAACATCTGCACCTTTACACAATTAATCACATCTCTTGATCATTTCTATAAAACATAAACAATGTTTAATTATATAGAATTATGCTGTTGTAGGGACGGCAAGGCAAGGCACCTAAGATAGCATCGAAGACAGGGAAACAGTTCTATTCGGTTGCAACAGGATTCAGAAGGCATTGCTTCTGTTGTAAACAATTAATCCCCTGAAACCCAAGTTTAGTTAGTTTCAGAATTTTGTACCCAACATGTAAGGAAAGGGGCTCAGAAGTTCACTGTCTGAAGAAGTTCAAAAAAGCAGTTTTTGTTTCTGTTTTTTCCTCTATTCTGGGAAAGTTAACTTTTCAAGGACACCTGGGAGGGGGAGAACTTTTACTTCCGTTTCTCATTTTCACCCTGCCAGCTGTTACCATGGAGCCCTGTTGGTAACTTCTTTACCTTAGAAATGTAGCCATCTCTGTGAAGCCCCAGTTAAAGACCAGAGGCCTTGTTCACATATTTTGTGAAAAACAAGTAAGGGGGTGTCGAGCTTAGGAGTGATGATTTTTTTAGCTAGAGGCCAAGGAAAACAGGGCAACATGAATAGAGGAAGATTATCTACATTGAACTCTTTTATAGGGACTCCTTTTCTAAAAGTCATCAAGTCAGCCATGGTGAAGACTTTTGGATAAGGTCAGTTAAGAATTTTCTGTGGGCCTGGTACAGAGGGGGAAGATGGGGAAGGTGGGGCTGGGAGCAGCTCCGAGAATCTGAGAATAAGGAAGGAGAGATGTAAAAAAAAAGAATGGGAAAGGGGTTTGGGATTTCCTAGCAACAAAAACTTGAGCAGTAGAACAGGTAGAGCAGAGGGGAAGACGTGAGTGAGTATCCCAAAATGCATGTGATGGACTTTAAATTCTTAGTAAACTGTTTTCAGTGATAACAAAGCAAGTTAAATACCATTTTCATTACATCTTGGATAGGGGTCTGATGGCTCTTCTCAGCTGGTTTGAACTTTGAGTTAGCTGGTAATAGGACCTGGTGGTACCCGGTGCGGGCACTGACAGGAGAAGAGAGGAGTGAGTAGGTGGAGGGGTGCTTCAGTACCGGCTACAAGCAAGGGGGCAATGGTCTGAGAACAGGCAGAGGTTTGTGGTTTTGATCTAATAATTTGAGGGGAGAAATCAGGTTGCTGAGGTGGGAGTGAGAGCAGAGACTCTGGAGCAGAAGGCTGAAGGTGAGGATCTATTGGATAAGCATAGTCCAGGTTGTGAGTGAAGGAGGTAAAAGGCCTCCTCATAGGGGAATCTCTTTTCATCCTTTTGAGCACTTGCAGAAGTCAAAAAGGTCACGCAGAATTTGAGGATCTGGAGACCCCTCTGGGGGCCATAGGTTATGGTTATCTAATTGGTAATATGGCCAAGGCTGTGTACTGAATTTGATGAGGAGTTTGGGTTCCATCAGGCAGCCCCTGTATGATCACATCCCCAAGACTTACAGAAGAAGTCGGCTTTTTCCCCACACAGCCATGACTGTTTGTGGCTTTGATAGTCTGCCGGGCAAATATAGTAATCTAGGCTAGCCAAACTGCATCTGGCTCACATATTCCTACATCCAAAATGTCTGTTTCCATTATCTATGGTATGGAAGGGATTTAATGGAATTTCAGTGGGATCCTCTTCATCAGGGATATCCCAATAGGAAAGACTTATAGCCAGCTGACAAATATCTGGGTGGAGAGATGGCCACGAGGTCCCTAAGGGGGCTGTATGCGAGACAGATTATACTTCTTTTCCAGTAGGATTTGTGAACAGCCATCACTGCTGAACGGGCTGATGAGGGTTAGGACTACTTGTGGCCAATGAGTGAGTCTATAGACTTATCCAAACAGCGAATATGCAATTTGAAAGTGTTACCAGTCTTTTACACTTTCTAGCCAGAGTCTGGACAGGGCACAGGCTTGAGATGAGAGGTATGGATCCAGGATGTGATTTTGTCTACCTTTACCGCTGTAGGGGTTATAAGTAGCACCTGGTATGTTTCTTTCCAGCGAAGTTCCAGGGATGACACCTGATGTCATCTTACGTAGATGAAGTCTCTTACTTGATATCAATGTGGAGTCCCCTCGTCCCCAGTTTGGTAGGCAGTGGCCAGCTGTTTTCACAGGTATCCCTGTGTTCTTTCAAAAGCTTTAAGTCTGTAAAGCAAGGGGTGTGGAAGGGATCCTTAGGTCTTAGAGTTGGGGTTAGGTCCCTTACTGGAGGAGCGGCACCATAGAGAATTTCACAGGGGTTGAGGTTACTCAAAGAAACCGAGGAAGTATTTCTTGCATGAAACATTGCATAAGGCAGGAGCATAGTCCAATCTTTTATGCTGGTCTCTAAACTTAATTTCATTAATGTCTCTTTAATGGTTCTATTCATTCTTTCTACCTGTCCTGAACTCTGGGTTCTATAAGCACAATAAAACTTCCAATTAATCCCCAGGTTCCTGGTTAATCCCTGAGTTACCTGGGTCACCAACGCTGGTGCATTATCAGACCCTATTACCGTAGGCAGGCCGTATCTTGGAAAAATATTTTTCAGGATCTTCTTCACCACCATTTGCGCTGTTTCTTTTCTTCTTTTACTTTTTGTGGGGAAGGCTTCAATCCATCCTGAAAATGTATCTACAAAGACTAGGAGATATTTATGTCCATACCTTGCTGGCTTAATTTCAGTAAAGTCCACTTCCCAGAATTGTCCTGGTCTGGTTCCTCGTTGGTGCTTTCCTGCAGGAAGCTTGGAATGGTAAGCATTAACCAATTGATGGACCCGACAGGCTTTTTATATTCATTCAGTTATTTTCTTTTGCTGTGAGTCTGTTAGTGAAAAACTCTGTTCTTGATACTTCAGAAATACCTGCAGTTTCTTTGAACCAAGGTGAGTGAGTTGATGTGCATTTTCTACTGATATAGTTAGAGCCGTGACTATAGGAGTATTTACTGAAGGATTTAGAAATTCTATTTGGGGGCCGTCAGGGTTAAAACTTATTTTGGCCCGGAGCTTGGTGAGGAGATCTCTGCCCCTTAATGGGGCCGGGCATTCTGAGATTACTAGGAAGGAGTGATGGATTTTTCCTTTCCCCAGGTCCATGATCCTCTTAGTTGTCTATGTCTGATATTTACTGCCGTTAGGCCCTTGAACTAGAGACCTTTTATTTGATAGAGGGCTCAATGGGGCCTTAAGGGCTGAGTATATTGCCCCTGTATTCACTTCAAAGTTTACTGGGGTCCCCTCTACTTCAAAAGTTACCCTGAGCTCGGGGAGGGTATCTGAGCCTGACTTTCATAGTCATCCTCCAAAGTCAGAATGGCTGGCTGGCATGGCTGTCTCCTTCTAGAGCACTCTTTGGCCCAGTGTCCTTTTGCTTTACAGTAGGCACATTGATCTGAGGCCAGGTGTGGCCTCTGGCGTGGGACCAGGTATCACTTCCTGTCTCCCCGTTTCTTAATTTCTGGCCCTTTTGGTGTTGTGACCAGGACCTTAGTCAATGCCTTAGTCTGCCTTTTGTTTCGTTTATCCTCCCTTTGCTCATTTCTCTTCCTCAGTTTCTCTCTTATAGTATACTTTCTCTGCTTCTCTGACTAAATAGCTCAAAGTCATATCTTGTAATCCATCTAAGCATTGAAACTTTCTTTTAATATCCAGGAAAGCTTGCCCAATGAAGGCCATTGTGACAGATGCCTTTTGATCCTCTGCCTGAGGATCAAAAGGAGTATATCTCTTATATACCTTCATAGTTCTCTGTGGAAACATAGAGAGAGATTCATCAGGCCCTTGAATAATCTCTCTTACCTTGGCCAAATTAGTTGGTCAGCTAGCGGCTGCTCGGATACCCACTATTAAAAACCGGTATAAGTGGACAGATGCTTTCTACCTTCAAAGATGTTGGGGTCCCAGTTGGGTTGGTTCAAGGGAAAGCTGGCTTTGATTATGTTGGGAAGGTATGTCGGTCTCCCATCTGGTCCGAGGATATTTTTTTCTAGCTTCCAGGAGGATTCTCTTTTGTTCCTCTGTCATGAAGTGAGTCCCTAGGAGTTGTTGACAGTCATCCCAAGTAGGAGGGTTTGAAAACATCAATGACTTAACCAGACCTGTGAGCCCGGTGGAATCCTCGGAAAAAGGGGTATTGTTATTTTTCCAGTTATTTAGGTCTGAAGAGGAGAAAGGCCAATATTGGTAGGCTTGCATTTTCCCCCAATGGCCTTCATCAATCATTGGCCCGTAAGGACATAGGGGGAGCATCGCGGGACTTCCAGGCTTTTCAATCATTCGCCGCCAGCGAGTTCCCTTAGCCGGGCCAGCTTCCTCCTGAGGAGGAGGAGGAGCTGTGTGTGCTGCGGGGAAGTTATCTGGAGGGCGCTGGGCCAGCTTAGCTTCCTCCAATAGCGGAGAGGCTGAGTCAGCTGCAGGGGAATCACTTAGAGGGTGTTGGTGGTTGGGGGACGAGGGCAGGGAATAAGGAGGGGGAGGAGAGTCCAGTAGAGTCAAATCTTGTGACTCAGGCAGAACAGAGCATGGAGGAGGAGGAGGAGCAGAGGGTTTGAGAGATCATGGGGGAAGGAGTAGGAGCGGGGGCAGGGATAAGGAAAGGCTTCACCCATGGAGGAGGAGATTTGCAAGGGTCCTATCAACTTAAGATATATGGCTGTTCATCTGGATGGCTATGTGTGCCCGGCTGTAACACAATATCTCCTGACTTATTAAAATAGTGGGAAGTAGAAATATCCTTCTTGGGTACATCCGACTCCAAAGGTGGGCCATTCTGAGGCACAGAGAGTCTGGCAGGTCTGGCGTTTTACTGAAAAAGAAAGATTCTGAGCCCTTAAGCAAACTTTGGTCCAGTGATCAAGGGTCAGGGACAGGGGCATTGAAGTGCTGTGTCCTATAATTAAAGATACACAAACAGTGAATGCAAAGACACAGGACACAGACAAGACAAGACAATAAAGACAAGCAATGGACATCCGAAACTGAGACCCGGACTGAGTAGCTGGCAAAACCCGATGGGCTGGCAATACCGAATCTGAAACAAAATATCACTGAGTGGAGGAAACTATTGTGCCTTGATTTCTTGAGTCCTTTGGGGCATCCTCCAGGGACGTGGCCTGTGGCTCTGTGACACGTCTGTTAGCCACCGTAGGAGAGAGCTCACGCTCTTCATCGACAGCCATTTTGCCAAGCCCTTACCTTACAACTGAAACCATAAAAAGGCACCTTACTTACCCTGAGAGGAGCCCGTTAGGGTCTCTTGTCTGCCGCTGCCAGAACTCGGTGGAACCTCCATATGTAAATGTCAGGCGAGCATCGAAGTAAGAGACCACCAAAAGACTGTCTCATGAAACAACAAAAGGTTTATTGGGGGTCCAGTATGCTGGGGCTCAGAGCTCACTTGAATAGAGTAGAGAGCCTTGAGAACAGTTTAAGCAGAGCTTATATACTTTCCTTGGACAGCGCAGGGAGGGAAGTTTACTAATGGGTAAGCACGAGTGGGCAGTTTGCATGCAACCGGGTGAGAGAGTACATTCTACACTTTGGCAGTTGGGGACAGTACATTCTGGGAACAAGATTAGCAAACAGTTCTCAAGATTTCAACAGTGTTTTGTTAAGCATACAGAAAAACAGGAAGTGACAAGTACCTATTTTATTAACCTTTCACTACCGACTATCCTTTTTGACTGGATGTTTACTTCTACATTCAATTATCCAAGGTACAAGGTCCTATGCCATTGTATATCGATTTATTCAAAGCTAAGTATCCAAATCAAGGGCCCAATGCCCTTCTGGGCTTCAGAGGTTACTTAGATTTCTGTTTTCAAACATATATTTTAGCAGAAAGATTCCTAACTCAAACCGGACATGTTATAAACCCTAACCATACACTCTTACCTCAATCTAACTTTACAGAAGACCAGGGACAGAGTTGGTCTTACAATACAGGAATTTAGGGGATCTTCCACCTGCTGAGAGCCTCAAAGGTCCATGCAGAAATAATCCCTGGAGAAGATGTAGGCACCTCTGTAGGACCTGGTCAGGGTGAAGGGTTGTGTCTGAATCAGCCTCTCTATTCTTAATGTAGAGAAGATGGACCAAATGAGACCTGTGTGGAGAGCTGTGCCTGGGTGCCTATGGTTGATATACCATTCTAACTTGTGAAAGTGTCACAAGAAGCAGGGGCAGCCTCCATCTCATGGGACCAGTGGAAGCAACTCTTAGGACAAATTGGTTGCGAAGGCAGTGAACTCATTCAGTTCCTGAAGGAAGTGACCTCACCTCACTTCCTTGGTAATGGAACTCTCTGAACATGGGATCCAGGAAGCCATTCAAACAGTGCCAGTCCCAGTCCCAGTCCAAGTGGTCTCACTTTTTGGGTTTCCCAAGGACAGAGTCAGTCTTTTTTGGTACCTACAGTTGTTAGGATGGCCAAATGGCAGGAAAGCTCTGAAGAGGGGCCTCTCCTGAGAAAGAAGGTGTTGGCTCACCACTGGTTCCTGACAACTTCAGAGAGTTGGCCAAGGACACAAGATATGAGACAGGACAGGACATTTCGGGGGAACCTAGAATGGCCCACAGTCAGAGGACACTGCAGATAGTCACAGACCTACTTAGGGGAAGGAGGTGCCTTTGTGGGTGTGGGTGTGGGTGTGGTGTGGGTGTGGGTGTGGTTTGTCTTATGTTCTGAGAATAGGTAGGAAATGAGGTTTGTTTTGTTTGGAGTGAACTGTTTCTAGTAAGTCGTTTGACAATGCGAGTGTTTCTGTGTCTGTGTATCCCACTGTGTCTGTGGTTGTAGACATTAGAAAAAAGAATGGATCAATGGATGTGTCCTGTCTAGTAGAAAGCTTCCCGGCACTCATCCTGCTTAATTTATGAGTGGAATATGGCTTGCCTTATAGATGGGCAACACCTATGATTTTCCTAATTTCCTGTTTTCTTCCTGAAATATGGCCATTCTCCAGAATAGACTCATAGTTTTGTATCCAAGATATGTACCACCTCCAAGCTCTGTGACATGGCCATGTACTGGAAAGTTGAAGTGAATGGCGAGCATCTCAGAATACTCACATTCCAGTGTGACCAGTAAAGTCTCAGTGGAGAAACCCTGCTTTGGGCCTTTTGCTTACCTATTGTTCTGTTGCCCTGAATGTCAGGAAAGTCTTTGCCTCAGTCCAATGCTTTGTGAAGCCTGAAGAAAACCTTTTTCAAAAGAATGGGCATCAACTGTGGCTCTTTGCTTAAATGCTTTGCAAAGGGATGTGTCTGAATCAGCCTCTTGGCACTTTGTTAGGCTGTGGCTTCGATTATCAGCACCTGATGGATCTTAAGACAGATCCCATGCGTGCATCCAAAACTAAAATCGCAAAATGAGCAGTAATTGTGGATGAAGTCTTTCGCCTTTCTCTGTAAGGTTCCTGATATCAATCAAGTGAGAATAGGGATCCTTTAGGTCAAGTGAGTTCTTCAAATCCCGGCAGAGGCTAACCCATAGGTGCTTGGGTTTTCTCATGACTCCAATTCACATAAAGAATCTAAACCCCACAATCAGTAGGTCTCAAATTCGAGAAGTGGATCAGTATTAATGGCAGGCCTATTTGATCACTCCTGTTTGACACGAAGGGTGTCCAGGCCACTCAGAATTTAGGTAAATGAGGGGCAAGGGAGCGCATTTTGTACACTGTCTTGGGCTGCGTTCCTCATGGAAATCTCCAGCCAGAGGTTATGATGAGTGTCTACACGAAAGAAATGAGGGCCATGTGGGAGTGTTTTGGTTTTAATTGTGTTCATTTTTGTGACAGTTGGAAGGGATGACTGAGTCCACCTGGGCTTGAAGTCTGGTGTGTTTCCCCTTAGAGACTGAGTACAGGAACTGAACTTAAAGAAATATTGCCATGAATTGTGTTGGGATTTTAGGAGTCCAAGCATGAGAGTCACCCTTGGAAACTGAGATCTAGGCCCATGGTGGCTTTCCAGAGGTCACTGGGAATCTCAGCCTGGGTATCACAAGATTTTATTCTTAAGGACTTGTCAGGCTTAGTTGAGAGTCAAAACACACGTTACATGTGTTACATGTGGACGTTACATTGTACACCTCAATGGGCCTGGATTCATGTGACCTTTTGGGCAATCTTTGGGAAGCCTTGCCTATGAGAATTCTCCAGAACTTTCTTTGAAACGAACTTCCTAAACGATTAATGGTACCCGAATGAATTGAAACCCTCATGCCGCAACTTCATCCTTGAAAAAATTACTAGATAAATACCATGAAATTTATGAAGTTCCCATTACCAGATGCCACTGGAGAACCTTTGGATGTCCTGTTGCTGATCGTAAATATGCAAGACAGTGCCTTGATTGACTGAGTTTCATGAACATGGTGTAGAACAGAGATGCCAGGAAGTTGGAGCCTGCTGAGTAGTGGGCCTAGTGCAGTGATGGGCAGGTGTGTGATATAAAAAAAAACATCTGTGGTGGGGCCATGTGGAATTGCCATTGGCTACCAAATGGCTTGTGACTGACATGGTGCAGCCAGCAGACACTTCTATGTAAAGGAATCTTGTTATATAGAGAGGTTTCAGGCCAATGTTCAGAATCAGGTTGCTATGGTCAAGGAGGCAAGCTATGTGGGATAGAAGCCTGTTTGGTGCATTCTCCTACAGACCCTGACCCACCACACGTGACAGAACTCCCTCCAGGACTGTGTCCCCGTTGATTTCTTGTATTCCGTGATGCAAATACCAAACTCCCAGTGAAGCAGCAAGAAACACCATGAAAAGTGGAGGATGACCAAATGGCTTTCCACACGGGGAGATAATTATACCACGGTGGCCACAGTTTACCTACAAAGAGAGAATTAAGGACTTCTGCCTCATATTCATTAGAAAATAAGAAACCATGTCTTCCAGGTAACTTAGAAGCATACCCAGCTTTGATGGTCTCGCTACAAAGAAGCTCAGTCTCCTGACTACAACATATATTTCAAGCGCCCAAACTCAGAGGCAGTTCCTCTAGAAGTCTTTAGGCCAGCAGAGCTCCATGTTTGTGAAGTGTTTACCCTGTCTCTTACTTTTGGAATCTCCTCTACCACCTCCAACTTTGTGAACTCCTGAGCACATTCGATTCCATATATGTATTTACAGATTTTCTAACTCTTCTGCTCTAATTGTGTCTTACTTGGGGCGAAGGAATTGTCAAGGCATTGTTCTGGATTAGAGTGGAAAGATTTTCTGTAGCACATGTTTGCATAAACAAAGGAATCATTTTCCAATTTTCCATTTGAAATACTGAATCCCTGACACTAATCCATGCCAAACTAGACTCTGACTACTAATCCTAATATGATGGAGAAAATTAACGCAAACAGAATAGAAATACAAGCAGTTCAGAGGAGGCATGTTGTATCGTTGGATTTGCATTATATAGGGTAGGAGTTATAAATCTAGTCAATTTTTTGTTGAAATGTTTCTCCATGTGTTTTACAAGTAACGAATATGTGAATTATATATATATATATATACACACATACACACACAGACTCTCCAGATTTTTCAAAATATGAAATATATGTGTCTTATTATACACTCCCTAAATTCATTCATATTCATGTATGTGGATTAATAATCAACTTTTCACAAGATTATTCTCAGAAATATTCATCCCTCTGAACTACATATTTTATTCCTAGTACTGAAAACTAACTTCAGTAAATGGTGCATACAAATCCTAATATTTCTGCAATAACTGACCCAGTTTAACATCAATGCACGTAGATTCCTAGGGGAAAAGATATGTATTTTGTCGTTCATTTTTATTCAATACTGGTCCATTAGTATTTCTTAGTTAATGCATATGATAGGATATATATTTCATCCACAAGTTAAGAAATTTATAGGCATTTTGTTTTATTTTTCATCACTTCCTAATTCAGAACACATGTATTCCACCAGGTTTCTTGACTGGTCTTTTCATGAGACTTCTTTCTAAACACATTATTTTTGATTTCCATAATCACTTTTAAAGCAAAACTCACACACTCTTCATGATAAACCATAACCCTAATATTACCATTAGATGTATAACTGGTTGTAATGAATGTCTGTATATCAATATTAGATTTCCTGTATATTTTCAGATATCAATTCAATCCATTATTTAAAGTTGGAACCATTTATATTATATATTCACTGTATGTTCTATTCATGCATTATCTCTATATTCATGGACACAGAGGACACCTATTTGTAACCACAATACTAATTTATACGTCTTCAAAATATTGCTCCCAGAAATGATGGAAGAAATACTCAAGTCACCTGATCTACAGATACATTTTATCAGAGTAATATTCTGGGCACAAAATGCAAAGGTCACACATATGATTGTACCAAAGTCTAAATGAAAAGTGAGAATGGATTACTAAAAACATCCATGTCCAGGTTGCCTAATGCTCTCAAATGTCAATCCTATTGGTGACTTTATATTTGTTTCTTCCAAAGATTATATATTCAAACTCAACCCTTTTGAAAATGTCTGATCCTATCCCTCACTTTATACTTTGCCTGATTTCCTAATGTCTCTATTGATATATGGATGCCTACTTATTTTCCAGAGTTCATCAATGTGACTGACTCTTCAAATGTGCTGATATTTACATTCATTTTCTACCCGAAACCCTACTGCTAAAGAACTTTTGGTCCAAATCCTTTAATCACTCTGCTTTCTAAACATACTCACTATCTTCCTAATCCTACCAACTATCCTTTGGATTGGATGTTCTTTTTGACATTCCACCATCCAAGGTACAAGTTCCTATGCCATTGTATATCGATTTATCTGAGACATCTGTCCAGAATATAATCCAAAGCTAAGTATCCAAATGAAGGGCCCAATGCACTTCTGGGCTTCAAATCTCACCTAGATTTCTGTTCTCTTACTTATATTTCATCTATATATTCTTGAAAATATCGCAGGTTCCCAATACCATTATTCATCCGGCAGAATGATTCCTAACCCAAATTGAACCTGTTATTAACCCTAACCATACACTCTTCCCTCAAAATAACTTTACAATAGAGCAGAGACAGAGTTGGTCTAACAATAAAGCAGTGTAGGGGATCTTCCACCTGCTGAGAACCTCAAAGGTCCATGCAGAAATGACCCCTGGGGAAGACTAAGGCAGGTATGAAGGACCTGAGAGAGCAAAATCTTCCATGGCAAAAAACCCGGTCAGGATGAAGTGTTGTGCTGAATCAGCCTCTCTGTACTTAATGTAGAGAAGATGGAGTAAACCAGGTCTGTGTGCAGAGCTGTTCCCGGGTGCCTATGGTTGATATACCATTGTAACTTGTGAAAATGTCACAGGAATTGGGGCAGCCTCCATTTCATGGGACCCTGTTCTTTCTGTGGAAACCCACAAGCAGACCTCCGACTCCAGACAATTACAATTACTCTAGACAATTATAGTGGAAAAGGTCAGGGCCTTTCCATTGTCCTTTTAGAATATCCTTCCAATGTACCTTGGGCTTATACACATTTTTTTGACACATATGCCTTTCTGCAGCACTAAGTCCTGATGAATCCAAATTTAAAAAGTTTAGAGTAAAAAGGGTTATTTTAAGATTATGTTTGGGGAATTTATACCCCTTCCCAATTCCGTCTTCTTACATTAATAAGTATGTTTTAATAGTTTGATGTGCTCTTTCAACTATGCCTTGTCCCTGTGGATTGTATGGGATTCCTGTTATATGAGTAATGCCAAATAATGAGCAAAATTGTTTAAAGGAGGTAGAAGTATAACCAGGGGCATTATCTGTTTTTAACTGTTTTGGAACACCCACAGTGGCAAAATTTTATAAGCAATGAGCTATAACATCTTTAGGTTTTTCTCCAGCATGAAGGGAGCCCATCAAAAATCCAGAAGAAGTATCAACTGTAACATGCAAATATTTTAATTTTCTAAATTCTGGCAACTGTGTGATGTCCATGTGCCAAATATCGTTAGGTATCCATCCTCTATAATTGACTCCAAGATTAGCTTGTGGTAAAAAAGACACACAATTTTGACATTGTTTTATTATTTGTCTAGCTTGTTCCTTAGTTATATTAAAATGCTTTTGTAAAGTATTAGCTTTGATATGGAACTTTTTATGAAAATTTATAGCTTCTTCTCGTGTAGAGAAAATATATATGTATGTCATGTGTAGTTTCATCTGCTAAATCATTGCACAAACTAAGGGCTCCAGGCAATCCTATATGTGCCCTGATATGTCCTATAAAGAATGGATGTTTTCTGTCCCAGATTAGACATTGTATAGTGGAAAGCAAAGAGAAAACAGTAGAGGAAGGGGAAATCCTCCCAGCATCTTCAAGGGATACTATAGCATTAACTATATGCCTACTATCAGAAAATAAATTTAATACAGAATCTTTTAACATTACTAAAACTTGTAATTCTGAATTAAGCTCTACCTTTTGAGCTGATTGTTTGGGTACTAAAAATGTAAAAGTTTGATCAGGTGTAAGTATTGCTGCTGTGCCATTATTTGACCCATCAGTGAACATATTTGGAGCATTCATGATAGGTGTTTTCTTGTCATTTTTGGAAAAATTACAGGATGCGATCACCAAAAAGACAATAAAAGATTAGAAGGTAAGTGGTTATCAAATGAAACATTAGATTCACACATAATTATTGCCCAAGTATTTAACTCAGTATGTAATTCATCAATTTGATTCATAGTATATGGAGTAATAATTTTATTGGGAGAAATTCCAAACACTCCCTTTGCTGCTTTTATTCCTATGAGTATTAATTGTCCCTCGGCCTCAGGATACCTAGTAATAATAGTGTTAGAAGAATAAGATAAATGTATCCATAATAATGGACCTTCTTGCCAAAATACTCCCATAGGTATATTTTTGTTGGTAGTACAATAAATAATCAATGCAAAATTATATCAACTCTATCCAAATGCATATTATCCATGTATGTTTCAATGATTTTTAATGCCTTTCTTTCTTCAGGCGTTAACATTCTGGGTGAATTTGGATCTGATGAACCTTTTAGGATATCAAATAAAGGTCTCATCTCTCCTGTTGGTACACCTAGATAAGGCCTAATGAAATTTATGTCTCCTAATACCTTTTGAAAGTCATTAATTGATTTGAGTTGATCTACTCGTATTTGAATATTTGGTGGACTGACCACGGTTGAGAATAATAGAACTCCTAAATAATTAATTGGAAAATTTAATTGTACCTCATCAATTGCTATCTCTAGATTATAATTTTTTAATAAGTTTGTAAGTGTGGCATCACATTCTAGCAATAGGTTTTTAGCTTTGTGTGCTAATAATATATCATCCGTATAGTGAAATATTTGTAGTTCAGGATTTTCATTTCTAAGTGGCTCGATTACTTTGTTAACATAAATGTGACACATAGTTGGGCTGTTAGCCATCCCTTGAGGGAGTACTTTCCACTCATACCTCTGATCAGGACCTTCATGAATAGTAAATGCAAAATGTGGACTATCCTCAGGAAGAATTGGAAATGAAAAAAAAAAAACAATCTTTAGTATGTAAAACTAAAACATACCAAGTTTTTGGCAAAGCAGACAATTGAGGAATCCCTGATTGAGCAGGTCCCATAATAACCATCTCATTATTAATGGCTCTTAAATCTTGCAATAATCTCCATTTACCATACTATTTCATATTATTTCATATTATTGCTAACTGTAGGGCCCTGTATGCTCAACCGTGTAGTTTCCTTTCTCCAAGCTCAAATTGGACAAGTTAAACTTATGGTAATCAGACAACAATATTCCCGACTAGAAGACATAAATTGTGACACCCCCCAATGATGACTTTTATGATTAAAAGTAACCAGAACAAGAAGTGGGGAATGAAAGGATAATAAAATAGGTACTTGTCAACTTCTGTTTTTCTGTATGCTTAACAAAACACTGTTGAAATCTTGAGAACTGTTTGCTTATCTTGTTCCCCGAATGTACTGTCCCCAATTGCCTAACTGCAGAATGTACTCCCTCACACATTTGCAAACAAACCGCCCACTTGTCATGACCCATCAATAAATTTCACTCCCTGCCCTCTCTAAGGAAAGTATATAAGCTCTGCTTAAGCTGTTCTCAGGGCTCTCTGCTAAATTCAAGTGAGCTCTGAGCCCCAGCATGCTGGACCCCCAATAAACACTTTGCTGTTGCATGTGACAGTCTCTTGGAGGTCTCTTACTCCAACGCTCGACCAACCTTTACATTGGTACAATCATAAGTGTGAACTTTGCTTTTTGTGTCCAGAATATTACTGTGATAAAATGTATACATAGGTCAGGTGACATGATTATTTCTTCCACCATTTCAAGGAGGAATATTTTGAAGACATGTAAATTAGTATTGGGGGTATAAAGAGGTGTACCCTGTGTCTATGAATATAGAGATAATGCATGAATAGACAATATTGTGTATAAATAATATAACTGGTTCCACTTTATATAATGGATTGAATTGATATCTGAAAATATATAAGAAATCATATATTGATATACAATCATTCATTCTAACCAGTTATACATCTAATGGTAATATTAGGGTTGTGGTTCATCATGTAGGGTGTGTGAGATTTGCTTCAAAAGTACTTATGGATATCAAAAATAATGTGTTTGGAAAGAAGTCTCATGAAAAGACCAGTCAAGAAACATGAAGAAATATATGTGTTCTGAAGTAGAAAGTGATTGAAAGTGAAACAAATGCCTATAAATTTGCAAACTTGTGGATGAAATCTATATCCAATGATGTGCATTAACTAAAGAAATTGTAATGCACCAGTGTTGAAAAAAATTAACATCAAAATACACATCATGTCCCATAGGAGTCTACTTGCATTGATGTTAAACTTGGTCAGTTACTGAAGAAATATTAGGATTTGTATACACCATTCACTGAAGTTAGTTTTCAGTAGTAGGAAACAAATATGTATTTCAGGTGGATGAATATTTCTGAGAATAATCTTGTGAAAAGATAATTATAAATTCACATACATGAATATGAATGAATTTAGGAAATGTATTATAAGACAGATATATTTCATATTTTGAAAAATCTGGATAGTGTGTGTATATATATATATATATATATATATATATATATATATATATATATATATACACAGATATTAAAAAGTAGCACTATATGCCAATTGAAATTCACCATGAAATATATATCATTCACAGATCAAAAATATTCATTTTAGTGAACATGGATTTATATATAATGTTGTTCAGCTAGGAAACTCACCCATAGGTTGAATTTTCAGTTCCATCAGCATTTAGGAGGAGTGACCTCTTCTCACAATTTGTATCTGCCAAGTCAGCCACCACAAAATAGTGTACGTGTGGTACCAGGTAGGATTGTATATGTGCTTATAAAAATACATATGCTGAATAGGCTACAGCGAAAGGGAGACAGGAATTCACATATTTGTTAACTTTAAAAACAACTGGAGAACTATTTCAACAAAAAATTGACTAGATTTATAACTCCTACCCTATACAGTGCATAAGGCAAGTCCAAATATACACCATGCCTCTTTTGAAATGCTTGTATTTCAATTTTTTGCGGTTATTTTTCTCCATCATATTAGGATTAGTACACAGAGTCTAGTAGGGTATGGGGTAGTGTCAGGGATTCAGTATTTCAATTGGAAAATTGGAAAATGAATCCAATGTGTATGCAAACATGTGCTACACAAATATCCTTCCACTCTCATCCAGAACAATTCCTTGACATTTCCTTCGCTCCAAGTAAGACACAATTTGAGGAGAAGAGTTATAAAATCTTTGAATACATATCTGGAATGAAAATTGCTCAGGAGTTCAGAACTTTGAAGGTGGTAGACGAGTTTCCAAAAGTAAGGGACAGTGTAAACTCCACAATCATGGAGCTCTGCTGGCCTAAAGACTTCTTCAGAAACTGCCTCTGAGGTTAGGCACTTGAAATATATGTTGTTGTCAGGAGCTTTAGCTTCCTTTGTAGTGAGACCATCAAAGCTGGGTCTGCATCTATGTGACCTGGAGGACATGGTCTCTTATATTCCAATGAACATTAGGCAGCAGTGCTGAATTATCTCTTTGTAGATAATTGTGGCCACTGGGAGCTAAGTGTCTCCCCATGTGGAGTGTGAAGCTATTTGGTCACCTTCCACTTTTTGTGGTGTTTCTTGCCGCTGCATTGGGAGTTTGGTAGTTGCTTCACGAAATTCAAAAAGTTCAACTAGGACAAACTGCTGGAGGGAGTTCTGTCACGTGTCGTGGGTCAGGGTCTACAGGAGAATACACCAATCTGGCTTCTATCCCACATAGCTTGCCCCCTTGACCATAGCAACCTGATTCTGAACATTGCCCTGAAACTTCTCCATATAACAAGATGCCTCTACATACAAGGTTCTGCTGGCTGCTCCATGTCAGTCACAACCCATTTGAAAGCCAATGGCAGATCCACATGACCGCACAACAGATTTTTTAACACACACGTGCACAACACTGCTCTATGACCACTAATCAGCAGGCTCCAACTTACTGACATCTCTGTTCTACATCATTATCATGAAACCCTGTCAATCAAGGCAGTGTCTGGTACACTCAAATCAGCAACAGGACATTCATGGTTGTCCAGTGCCACCTGGTCATGGGAATTTCAAAAATGTCATGGTATTTATGTAGCCATTTTTCAAGGATGAATTTGGAGGCACTGTGGGTTTCAATTCATTCAGGTACCGTTAAATGGTGAGAAAGCTCATTTCAATGAATGCTCTAGAGAACTCTCACAGGCAAGGTTTCCCAAAGAGTGGCCAAAAACTTACATGAAGCCAGGCACATAGAGGTCTACAATGTGAGGTCCATGTTTGTTTTGACTCTCAACTATGGCTGCCAAGTCTTTCAGAATAAAATCATATGATATCATTGCTGAGATTCCCTGTGCTGTGTGGAAAGCCACCCTTGGTCTAGATCTCAGTTTCCAAGGGTGACTCCCATGTGTGGCCTCCAAAAATCTCAACACATTTCATGGCAATAATTCTCTGAGGTCAGTTCCACAACACAGTCTCTAAGGGGAATCACACCAGAGTTTAAACCCCGGTGGACCCAGTCATCTCCCAACCACCACACAAATCACCAGAATTAAAACCAAAACACTCCCACATAGCCCTCATATTCTTCCATATATACACTCATCATAACCTGTGGCTGGATATTTCCATGAGGGGCACATCCAAAGACAGTGTTCAAAAAAAGCTCCCTTGCCCCTCATTTGCCTAAAGTCATTGTGGCCTGGACACCCTTCCTGTGAACCAGGAGTGATCAAGTAGGCCAGCTCTTAATACTGCTCTGCTTCTCCAATTTGAGGCCTACTGACTGTCAGGTATAGACTCTTCATGTGATTTGGAGTCATGAGGAAACCCAAGCACCTCTGCATGGCTTTGAAGGACTCATTTGACCCAAAGGATCCCTATTCTCACTTGATGAAGGTCATGAAACTAAGAGAGAAAAACAAGAAACTTCATCCACAAAAACTGAACTTTTTGCCATTTTTGTTTTGGACGCACACATGGGATCTTTCTTTAGATCCATCTGGTGCTGAGAATTTAAGCCACAGCCTCATACAGGGCCAAGATGCTGATTCAGACGCATCCCTTTCCAAAGCAATTAAGCAAAGAGCCACAGGTGATGCCCATTCTTTTCCATATGAAAATTCATTTCTTCAGGCTTCACAAAGTGTGGCCTGAGGCAAAAACCATCCTGACATTAAGGGCAACAGTACAATAGGCAAGCAAAAGGCCCAAAGCAGGGTTTCTCCTCTGAGACTTTCCTGGTCACACTGATATCTGAGTTTTCTGAGATGCCCTCATTCCCTTCAGCTATTCAGTACATGGCCATTTCACAGAGTGTGGAAGTGGTTTATATCTTGGACACAAAACCATGAGCCTATTCTGGAGAGTTTCCAGAATTCAAGAAGACAACTGGATCTTGGGAAGATAAAAAGTTTTGCCCATCTATAAGGCAAGCTGCAGTCCATTCATAAATTGGGCCGGATGAATGATGGGAGCTTTCTATTAGACAGGACACATCCATTGATGCATTGTCTTTTCTAATGTCTACAACCACGGACACAGTAGGATACACAGATATAGAAACACTTGCCTTGTAAAATGACATACAAGAAACAGTCCACTCCAAACCAAACAAACCGACTTTCCTATCTATTCTCAAAACATGAGACAAAACCGCATACTCACACCCATACTCAAACGGCACCTCCTTCTCCCAAGTAGGTGTGTGAATATATGGAGTGTCCTCTGACTGGTGGGCCATACTCTGTTCCACCGAAATGCCCTGTAGGGTCTCAGATCTTGTCTCCTTTTCCAACTCTGTGAAGTTGCCAGGAGCCATTGGTGAGCAACTATCTGCTTTCCCTGGAAAGGTCCCTCTTCAGAGCTCTCCTGGCATTTGGCCATCCTCACATCAGTAGGTACCAAGAAAGACTGACCCTGTCTTTGGTAAATCCAAACAAGTGAGCCCAATGTGACGGGGACTGGGACTGACTCTGGATGCCTTGCTTCCTGGATCCCAAGTTCAGAGATTTCCATCACCAAGGAAGTTAGGTAGGTCAATTCCTTCAGGAACTGAAAGAGGTCACTGCCTTGACAACCACTTTGTCCTAACAGTTGTTTCATAGGGTCCCATGAAATGGAGGCTGCCCCTACTTCCTGTGACACTTTCAAAAGTACGAATGGTATTTCAACCATAGGCACCTGGGAACAGCTCTCCAAGCATCCCTGGTTTGGTCCATGTTCTCTATATTAAGAAGAAAGAGGCTGATTCAGACACATCCCTTCATCCTGACCAAGGTTTTTGTCATGGAAGATGACTTTTGCTCTTTTAGGTCCTCCATAGCTGCCTACATCTTATCCAGGGATCATTTCTGCATGGACCTTTGAGGTTCTCAGCAGCTGGAAGATCCCGTACATTCCCGTATTGTAAGACCTACTCTGTGCCTGGTATTCTGTAACGTGAGATTGAGCGAACAGTGTATTGTTAGGGTTAATAACAGGTTCGATTTGGGTTAAAAATCATTCTGCGAGATGAATAATGGTATTGGAAACCTGCGATACTTACAACAGAAATCTAGGTAAGATTTGAAGCCCAGTAAGGCATTAGGCGCTCGAGTGGGATACTTAGTTTTGAATTATATTCTGCACAGACGTCTCAGATGAATCGATATACAATGGCATAGGACCTTGTATCTTCAATGATTGAATGTTGAAGAGAACATCCAGTCAAAAAGGGATAGTAAGTAGGATTAGGATGATAGTTGGTAGGTTTAGAAAGAAGAGTGAGTATATGAGTGGGACCAAACATTCTTTAGCAATAGGCTTTTGGGTAGAGAGTGAATGTAAATATCAGCACATGTGAAGGGTCAGTCACAATAAATAACTGGGATAACATCCTCACTCCATGGGTGCATCCTCCCCCAAGTGGAGAGGCCCATGGGGGACGAACCCTTATGGCAAGGGCAGAAGATAGTTGGTCAGAGCTGTTACTCATACTTTTATATAAGAAAGAGAGATCTGTGGGGATGTAAACTTAAGAAATAAGCCTGTGAGAAGGGTAGAACATCCTTTTAAATGTTGGCAGCACGGTCTTCCATCTCCAAACGATGATGGACCTGTATGGGCTTAGAGGCCAAAATATTAATCTGTTCTTTAATAAATTGTACCAGCCTGTTTATAATGCAGGGTCCTATGGACCCAATTATAAGTAAACCCAACAAAGGGCCTAATAGGGGAAGAAGATAGGGTAGAAATCCATTAAGCCCAGCCCAGAGGGGATTTTCAAATAGTTCGTGTCATCTCTTTCTAGATCTTCTTGAAGCTGCTTAATTTTAGTGCATACTATGCCTGATTTATTGGCATAAAAGCAGCATCGTTCCACTAAGCCCAAGCAAATACCTCCCTGGTTATCTGTCAGCAAATCTAAGCCACGTCTTTTTGAAGGAACACTTCTGCCTGGGAGTCTATTTGGTCCTGCAGATCTTTAATGGTTCCTGATAGAGTTTGTACATCATTTATAAGTTGTTGAGACAGGCGATGGTAAGAGTGTATAGCTGTGCCTAAGCCAGTGTACCTGTGCCCACAGCAGCTGTTATTCCAAGGCTGGCAATGAGTGGTAAGGCCTTTATTGCCCGCCTGTGTCTTTTGACTAAGGTGTCTAGGCTAGGAATGGGTAGAGGTTCATCTCCTGGGACTATAGTTATATCAGGGAGTAATAAGGCAAGAACAGAGCCACCGGTCCAATTCGCTGGAAGCCTGGGGAAGGCCAAGTTTCCTCCACACATTAAAACTCTGCCATTGGGAGGACAAAGAGTTGGGGTGGGAGAGGAATAATTTTGTATGTTGAGCAATTTTCAAAGAAAGTAACTACAACATCAATATCATAGGTGTTATTCTGCATCGCGCCTAAAAGACATAATGTAATAGTGCCTATAAGTTGTACTTAAAAAGGAAATCCGGGTTGGCATGTATTATCATGCCACCGGTCCAATTCGCTGGAAGCCTGGGGAAGGCCAAGTTTCCTCCACACATTAAAACTCTGCCATTGGGAGGACAAAGAGTTGGGGTGGGTGAGGAATAATTTTGTATGTTGAGCAATTTTCAAAGAAAGTAACTCCAACATCAATATCATAGGTGTTATTCTGCATCGTGCCTAAAAGACATAATGTAATAGTGCCTATAAGTTGTACTTAAAAAGGAAATCCGGGTTGGCATGTATTATCATTGTCTATGATAGAATTAATAGGAACTGCCATAGTCATGATTGCCCCTGTTGTCATGCAGAGCCAGCAATCACCAGAAAGGGTGTGGTTGGAATTATTAAGCAAGGAGAAGGTAGTTTCCAAAATATCTAATGTATTGGTATCTAAACCTGGGAGCTGGGATTTAGGCAACATTAAGGGATGATATGTGAGCTCATGGATTTGGGGTTTCAAAAGTTTGATTATGTGAGGATGTTTGACAGCATCAGTGGTTCTTCCACCATCAGTGATCCCTGTAGGGGCCTTAATGGGCCAGCAGGAGGGTTTACCGACAGGGCCTTGGCAACCAGCGGACTGTAGCTTGGTGTATTTGCCTTCTACTCCCTGGTCAAATAGAACGGAGGTATAATGAATAGTGGTCCCCCTGCTGCATGAGTTTTAGTTTGGGAGGCTTCAAAAAATTGTTCTCCCTGCTTGTTAACACAAATTGAGGGCGACACATAACAAGAGTCATGCCTCGCCTGGGTATGCGAACAGGTTGCAGAAGAATTTTGGAGAGCTTTACTTGTACTAGGGGGAATAAACTTTGGCTTGTTAACACATACCCATTTAGGCTGATGAACTCCTCCAAGTTTATGGTCAACCTCGGCATGGAGGTAAGCCACCTTAGTCACGCAGTCAGCAGTCTGGGTCCAACTAGTGGGAGCCTGAGTCCAAGATCATCCCTTGCATTCACAGGGGGGCCCAAAAACTTACTCCATGATGTTGGAACGTGGAGGGCCAAGGCCTCCATGTACAAACCTGTTAAGCAGAAGTGCCTAAAGCAGGATCCTCACACAGATTGTTGGCTGCATCTGAAAAAGAACAAAATTTGTCCTCAGGGGGAGGCCCTCCATCCCTGTGTTGAGGGAAGTCATTAACCTGTTTAACCAGGCATTCTGGTAACCATCTTGGGGCTGATTGCTCTTGGTCCAAAAGACAAGCTGAGCCTCGTCCCCAGATGAGGACAGGATCTGGACCTTTCCATTTATTTGTAAGGGAATTGCACCACATAAGAGGTGGGCGAACAGAATTGGACAAGGGATGCCAGTTTCTGTCTGCGGCTGAATGGCCTTCACTGTCTAGGGTAAGAAAAATAAGGGCAAGTAAGGCATGGTTAAGGCGATGCCTGGGAGTGGTAAATACAAGGGTGGAAGCCTTATGGAGGGTTATCCAAGTCTATAAGGTAAGGTGGGCATGTTCCACAACGCCTTGGCCCTGAGGGTTGTATGGAATTCCAATAGTATGACGAATTTGCAAGGTAGCACAAAACTATTTAAACTTGGCACAGGTATATGCAGGATAATTATCTGTTTTAATATGTATTGGTTTACCCATTATGGAAAAGGCTGAAATAAGAGGAGAAAGGACATATTTGGTAGCCTCTCCTGAATGTGGTGATGCAAAAATAAAGTCGCTGAAGGTATCTATAGAAACGTGTATATATTTGGTAATTTCAAATTCAGGAAAATGAGTAACATCCATTTGCCAAAACTGATTGGGCAGTAATCCCCGGTGGTTAAATCCCATGTGTTGAATGGGGAGGGAGACAGTGCAACTTGGGCATGCTTTTACTATTTCTCATGCCTGTTGCGTGGTAATTTTACAAAGTAATTGAAGGCTCTTGGAATTTAGATGGTGAAGATTGTGTAACTCCGTGGCCTTTTGAATGGAGCCCACAAAAATTGGAAAGATGGAACGAGTTGCTGCATCAGCTTGGGCATTACCTTGTGTTAGAGGCCTGGGATGATCAGAGTGTGCCCTGATGTGTTCTAAGAAAAATGGGTGTTGTCTGGCCTGAATTAGCTGCTGAAGCTGATGAAACAGAAAGGCCACATTGGAAGAAGCCTTAATGGTGGGGGAAATCTCCAGCAGGGGCACAGAATGAGCAATGTAGGCACTGTCTGTATAAATATTAACAGGATTATCAAAAAATATTATAAAAACTTGTGTTATGGCAAACAATTCCACAAACTGTGCTGACTGATAGATAGTATCAAAGATGGTAGGCTGGTTATTGACAACAAAGAGCGCTCAGCCATTACTGGAACCGTCTGTAAAGACATTAAGGGCTTGAGGAATGGGAGCCTTTTGAGTAATTTTGGGAAAAATAAATGGATGTAACTGGACAAAATGTAAAAGGGGGTCATTGGGGAGGTGGTTATCAATTGTTCCTCAAAAGCCTGATAGGGCAATACCCCATTCATCCCCTGTCTGTATTAAAAATTCGGTTTGGTCCTTCGTATATGGAATTAAATTATTATGAGGTTCTTTGCCAAAATGTTGTCGAGAATCAAACGACCTTTAATACTAATAGAAGCTACCTGAGCAAGATTAACAGTAATAACCTTGGAAGATGTGGTGGGTAAATGGACCCAAAGCAAGGGGCAGCCTTTATTTTTAAAATGTGCATCTCGCTGCCAAAATATTCCTGTGGGTGTATGAGGAGTTTGTTAAATAACCAGAACCAGAGGAAGGTTATAAGAAATTTGTGTAACAAACTGTTGGGCAATGTCTTCTGTGACTTGGTTTAATGCCTGTAATGCCTCGTGTGTAAGCTTTTGAGAGGAGGAGGGGTGGGAATCACCTCTCAAAATATCATTAAGGGACAAAAGTACACAAGTGGGTAATTTTAAATATGGTCTTAGCCATTTAATATCCCCCAGTAATTTTTGAAAATCATTAAGCGTGTGAAGATGGTCCACACGTAGTTGTATTTTAGGAATTTGAATCTGATTATCTTGAAGTTTAAGGCCCAAATAGGTATAAGGGTCCTGTGCTT
This sequence comes from Callospermophilus lateralis, assembly GCF_048772815.1. Lineage (NCBI taxonomy): Eukaryota > Metazoa > Chordata > Mammalia > Rodentia > Sciuridae > Callospermophilus > Callospermophilus lateralis. The sequence goes on along the minus strand of NW_027513360.1, from coordinate 410,486 downwards.
CAACCTTATCAGAAGCTATCTGTAGTCCCAAGGTAGTGAGCGTTTTGTAAAGGTCCAGGTAACAATTATTAACGTCATGGATATTAGGTGCAGCAATTGACAAATCATCCAATTAATGTAAAATATGAATTTGTGAACATTGCTCTCTCACAGGGTCTACTACTTGAGCAACGTATTTTTGGCAAAGACTAGGGCTGTTGGCCATACCTTGGGGAAGAACCTTCCATTGAAATCTCTGCATAAGGCCCTGAAAATTAATGTGAGGGACACTAAAGGCAAAATAGGGTCTATCCTCAGGATGTAAAGCAATGGAAAAAAGCAATCTTTTAAGTCAATAACCATTTTACAATAGTTTTTGGGAATAGCCACTGGTGTGGGAATGCCTGGCTGTAGTGCTCCCATCAGGCATATAACTTTATTAATGACACACAAATCTTGTAAAAGACGCCACTTGCCTGATTTTTTCTTGATAACAAAAATAGAATTATTCTATGGTGAGCTTGATGGCTCTACATAGCCGGCTGCCAGCTGTTCCTGTACTAACATGGAGGCAGCCTCCAATTTTTCTTTGGTACGGGGCCACTGATCCACCGACACAGGAGTCTGAGTCTCCCAAATAATTTTATCTGCATGGGGTACAGGAGGGTCAGGGACCAACACTAAAAATCCAAACACCCAAGTCTATATGTATTTGTTTTTTGTAAGGGTTGTATAGGCTCAACCAGTCCTTGTCTCAGTCTCTCCATGCCTGTACCAGGGACAAAATTCATATGAAGCATTTGATGAGTCACCATGGAATTGGGCCTGGAAAGAATAACTTACATTTGACTCAAAATATCTCGGACGTATAGCTTAAGAGGGAGGTCAGGAACAAAGAAAGGAGTGACAGTTCCCTTATTACCCTCTTTATGAGTCCAGCTAAGAGCCCTAGAGCTGACCAGAGGTTTTTTTGACTGTCCTATCCCTTTAAGGTCTGTCAAAGATGGGGTGAGGGGCCAACCTGTTGGCCAGTATTTTTGAGAAACAATTGTGGCCTCAGCTCCAGTATCAAGAATTCCTTGGAATTCCTTTCCTTCAATAAGTAAGATAAGGGTGGGTCTATTGTGATAAATGGGCTGAACCCAATATACATCAGAGGAGCCCAAGGAGGTAGTCCCCCTCGGTAGGTTTGAGTGGTGGAAGTGCCTCCTGAATCCAAGGGAAGGAGTATTAATTTTGCAAGTCTTGTTCCTGCTGGGATGGCCGCAACTCCATTAATAGCTGTGGCCAGTATTTTTATTTCTCCAGTGAAATCATTATCATTTATGCCAGGGAAGACCTGAACACCTTGTAAGGTAGTAGAGGCTCTTCCAAGAATAAGGGCACACGTATGAGATGGAGTGGGACCCATAATTCCAGTGGGTATTATCTGGGGCCCTTGCATTGAGTCTAATATTGTATCGGTGGCGGCAAAAAGGTCCAATCCTGCGCTGCCTGGGGTGGCTAATTGGAATGAGGCAATTGTGGAGAAGGATTTTGAGATAGGCTGCTGAGGGCATTTGTCTTAGATCTACACTCACTGGCCCAGTGATGACCTTTACCTCATCTAGGGCAAAGGGTAGCTGGGGGCAGTTTAGCCTCAGTTTGAAAAGACACTATTCTTAGGCTTTGTTTGCCTTCGGACACTCACGTGCAAAATGGCCAGGTTGTTTACAAGTAAAGCAACTACGTGAGCCAGGATTGTGAAAGGCCTTGGTACAGGCGGCACCGAGGGCGAGACCCATGGCAAGGGCTACACCCACCCCTGCACAGAGTCTAATAAAGTCAGAAAGTTTCACTTTTTTCTTATGTGGTCGAAGAACATCCTGACATGCCAGGTTGGCGTTTTCAAAGGCAAGATGTTTTACAAAGGTGCTTTCGCTTTTGCTTGGTCCAAGCAAGAATCCCGCAGCTAGGTTAAGCCGGGGAACAAAGTCGCTATAAGGCTTGTCGGGCCCTTGTCGAATTTTTGCCAGGGAAGTGGTAGCGGAGGCCTTTTGAGGGAGGCGTCTCCAAGCATGTAAGCCAGCCATCTGAATCTGTGTCAAAAGTCCAGTAGGGAAACGTGCCAGTTAAGTTTTAGTGTCAAAAGGCGCATTGCCCACTAGCTTCACATAAGTCCAGGAATTAGAGGAGGGCTTAGTTAAATTTTTCTGAGCAGTTTCCTGACAGTGCTCTTTGAAATCTGCATTCCATAACAGGAAGTCTCCGGCATTGAGGGTTGCTTGGTCTAAAAATTTCCAATCATTGGGAGTAAGACATTGTGTCATGTAGCTTTCTAATAAAGCCTACGTGTAGGGTGCAATGGGTCCATAGTGAGCACAAGACTTTTTAAGTTTTTTCAAGAAAACGCAGGCTTAATGTTTTGTAGACACTCTGGGTTCCTTCCTGCCTAGGGATGAAGTCCTCATCCTCTGTGTCCTGATCTCCTTGATCCATTTCCCCCGCTTCCTCCTCTTGATCCTCGTCTAAGTCTTTGACATCAACCTGGGCAGGCTTAACTATCTAACTGAGGGTGACTGAAAGGTGAGAACAGTCCAATGGAGCGGCTTAGCCTTTGTATTAGACCACTTTGGGCCAGCTTGCATTGACTCCATGCCTAAGGCTAATGAATAAAGCTCAGAGTCAAGGGATCTTAATTATTTTTAAACTTGGATCTCTTCCAGTCTATGTTGCAGAGACTCTCCCAAGGGAGTCAGGTTAGGCAAGGGAATTGGGGAAAAAATATCTGGTGGGGGGATTTGGCCCCTGAAGGGCCGGAGCACAAAAGGCAGGAGAGATATAGGAGGGAGGTGGATGTGTAAGTCCTATAGGCTGTGGCTGGGTCCTAAGCAGTGGCAGGTCTTCTGAATCATAGGGAGCTGCTTCCTTCTCCAAGTTAGCCTTCTCCCCAGGGGTCAATGTGTCTCCAGGATTTAAAACTGGATAAAGGCGGTTGGTAACCATTGGAGCCCTATTCATTAGGGTGGTATTTTGAGGGGGACCAGGAAGGTTTCCAGGGTCCTGGGGAGACTGAGAATGGTCTATGTCTATACTAACCGATGGGCATGCGAGGGGGGACGAGAGGTCTTTTGCATAGTCTCTTTCCCAATCCTGAAAAGTTTTAAGTTACCATTGTCAAAGGGTGAACTTTTAAGAAATTCATTAATTAATTTCCAGTAAGAAAAGGTGAGAACAGGCAATTTTTCTGTCCAAAGGATTCATAATAATCTTTTAAACAGTCTCCTACTCTAAGCCATCTTTTACCATTAATGGTCCCTTCAAGGTGAAATCATAGACACAATTCCCCTATGTATGAAAAGAAAAATTTTAAGTTCTTTTTCTTAATACATGCCCCCCATGTCTTGAAGGACTCCTTGAGGCCTGACAAATACAAATCATGTGATGAAACTGCTTGTCCCATGGTGGATCACTCCCCGTGCGTCATCCCCACTCTCCTCCTGGATCTGTCTCTCGGTGGTGTCTGCTGAGGCAATTGCGAGCTCCGCTTGACCAAGTTTTCCAGGAGGACGGGGTTCCCTATGACTCAAAGGCTCGAGCCCCAGTCAGTGGGCGCCAGATGTCCCGGCTGGCAGGACACATCAACGTAGGCAGCGAACCAAGATAGAGAGGAATGAAGGGACAAGAGACACGAGAGATGACAGCAAGACAGGAGTTCTGATCAACCTTCAAAATACATTGTTAACACTGGGGATTTTATATGCTGGAGATGGGAAAGCTCTCTTATCGGCAGTTCCTGGATTTCTACACAAGGTGAGATAACCTCAGGATATTTCAGGAAGACAGATGGCCACAGGATGTCTCAGGGACACAAATGGCTAAATGATGTCTCCAAGAGATGATGTCTCCCTGGGTGTTGTTTCTTGTAAGTGTCAGGCTATTCTTTGAAGGAGAATTCCTTCTACCTCTGACAGTCAGGGATTCAGTATTTCCAATGGAAAACTGAAAAAAGAATGCAATGTGTATGCAAATATGTGCTACCCCAAAATCTTCCCACTTTCATTCAGAACAATGCCTTCATATTACCTTCACCCCAAGTAAGACACAATTAGAGAAGATTTGAAAATCTGTGAATACACATCTGGAATGGAAAATGCTCAGGAGTTCACAAACTTGGAGGTGGTAGAGGAGTTTCCAAAAGCAAAGAACAGGGTAATAACTCCACAAACATGGAGCTCTGCCGGCATAAAGATTTCTTGAGAAACTGCTTCTGAGGTTGGGCACTTGAAATATATGTTGTTTTCAGGAGCTTTAGCTTCCTTTGTATTGAGACCATCAAATCTGGGTCTGCATCTATGTGACCTGGAGGACATGGTTTCATATTTTCCAATGGATATGAGGCAGCAGTGCTGAATTCTCTCTTTGTAGGTAAACTGTTGCCACTGGGGGCTAAGTGTCTCCCAGTGTGGACTGTGAAGACATTTAATCATCCTCCACTTTTTGTGGTGTTTCTTGTAGCTGCACTGGGAGTTTGGTATTTGCTTCTAGAAATGCAAGGAGTTCAACTGGGACACAGTGCTCGAGGGAGTTCTGTCATGTGTGGTGGGTAAGGGTCTGCAAGAGAATGCACCAACCAGGCTTCTATCCCACATAGCTTGCCCCCTTGACCATAGCAATCTGATTCTAAACATTGCACTGAAACCTCTCCATATAACAAGATGCCTTTACATACAAGGATCTAGAGGCTGCACTATGTCAGTCACTAACCATTTGGAAGCCAATGCAAATCCAAATGACCCCACCACAGATGTTTTAACAAACACCTGCACTCCACTGCTCTAGGCCAACTACTCGTCAGGTTCCAAATTACTGGCATCTCTCTTCTACACCATTTTCATGAACACCAGTCAATCAAGGCACTGTCTGGTACACTCATGATCATCAATAGGACATACAAAGTTTCTCCAGTGCGACCTGGTCATGGGAATTCAAAAATTTAATGGTATTTATCTAGCCATTTTTCAACGATGACATTGGAGGCACTGTGGGTTTCAATTCACTCAGGAACCATTAAATGGAGAAAAAGCTCATTTCAATGAAAGCTCTAGAAAACGTTAACAGGCAAGGCTTCCCAAAGACATGAAGCCAGGTGCATTGAGGTCTACAATGTGAGGTCCATGTGTGTTTTGACTTGCAACAATGGCTGCCACGTCTTTAAGAATAAAATCATGTAATATCATTTTTGAGATTCCCAGTGCTCTGTGGAAAGCCACCCTGGGCCTAGATCTCAGTTTCCAAGGGCGAATCTCATGCGTGGCCTCCTAAAATCCCAACACAATACACAGCAATACTTTTGGGAGGTCAGTTCCAGAACTCAGTCTCTAGGGGAATCACACCAGTGTTCAAGCCCAGGTGGATCCAGTCAACTCTTTCAACTACGACTTAAATAAAAACAATTAAAACCAAAACACTCCCACATGGCCCTCATCTTCTCCCATATAGACACTCATCATAACCTCTGGCTGGAGTTTTCCATGAGGGTCGCAGGCCAAGACAATGACCAAAATAATCTGCCTTGCACCTCATTTTCCTAAATTCAGGGTGGCCTGGACACCCTTCCTGTGAACCAGGAGTGATCAAATAGGCCTGCCCTTAATACTGTTCCATTTCTCCAATTTGAGGCCTTCTGACTGTGGGGTTTAGATTCTTTATGTGAATTGGAGTCATGAGAAAACCAAGGTCCTCTGCAGAGCTTTGAAGAACTCACTTGACCCAAAGGATCCCTATTCTCATTTGATGGATTTTAGGAATCTAAAAGGGGTAGGCAATAGAATTCATTAACAATGACTAAACTTTTTGCCATTTTGGTTTTGGATGCTCACATTGGATCTTTCTTTAGATCCATCAGGTGCTGAAAATCTAAGCCACAGCCTCACACAGGGCCAAGAGCCTGATCCAGACAAATCCCTTTCCAAAGCCATTAAGCAAAGAGCCACAGGTGATGTCCATTCATTTCCATTTAAAAACTGTTTCCTTCAGGCTTCACAAAGGGGTGGCCTGAGGCAAAGACTTTCCTGACATTCAGGGCAAAAGAACAATAGGTAAGCAAAAGGCCGAAAGCAGGTTTATACACTGAGATTTTCCTGGTCACACGGATATCTGAGTTTTTTGATATGCTGGCCATTCCCTTCAGCTATCCAGTACATGGACATGTAACAGACCTTGGAGTTGGTACATACCTTGGACACAAAACCATGAGCGTATTCTGGAGAGTGGCCAGAATTCAGGAAGAAAACAGGGACTTATGAAGGTAGTAGGTGTTGCCCATCTATAAGGCATGGCACACTCCATTCATAAATTGGGCAGGATGAATGCTGGGAAGCTTTCTACTAGACAGGACACATCCATTGTTGCATTCTCTTTTCTAATGTCTACAACCAGGGACACAGTGGGATACACAGACATAGAAACACTCACCTTGTAAAAGAATCTACTAGAAACAGTTCACTCCAAACCAAACAAACCACCTCTCTGATCTTCTTTCTTTGGCCAACTCTGTGAAGTTGTCAGGAACAAAGTGTTGAGCCACTACCTGCTTTCTCAGGAAATGTCCCTCTTCAGAACTCTCCTGGCATTTGTCTATCCTCACAGCAGTAGTTACCGAGAAAGACTGACTCTGTCCTTGGAAAATCCAAACAAGTGAGCCCACTGGAACTGGGATTTGTACTACCTCTTGGTGCCTGGCTTCTTGGATACCAATTTCAGAGAGTTCAATCACCAAGGAAATGAGGTATGTCACTTTCTTTGGAACTGAATGAGGCCACTGCCTTGGCAACCACATTGTCCTAAGAGTTGCTTCCAAGGGTCTCATGAGATGGAGGCTTCCCCTACTTTCTGTGACACTTTCACAAGTTAGAATAATATATCATCCATAGGCACCCAGGAACAGCTCTCCACACAGGATGGTTTGATCCATCTTCTCTACAATAAGAAGAGAAAAGCTGATTCAGACACATTGCTTCATCCTGACCACGTTGCTTGACATGGAATATGACTTTTTCTCTCTCAGGTCCTTCGTACCTGCCTACAACTTTTCTGGGTATCATTTCTGTATGGACCTTTGAGGTTCTCAGCAGGTGGAAGGTCCCGTACTTTCCTGTATTCTAAGAACAACTCTGTCCCTGCTTTTCAGTAAAATGAGATTGAGGGAAGAGTGTATATTTAGGGTTAATAACAGGTTCAATTTGGGTTAGGAAATATTCTCTGTGATGAATTATGTTATTGGGAACCTGTGATATTTACAAGAATATAGAGGTGAAATATAAGAATGAAAACAGAAATCTAGGTATAATTTGAAGGCCAGAAGGGCATTGGGCCCTTGATTGGGATCCTTAGCTTTGAATTATGTTCTGCACAGATGTCTCAGAAAATTTGATATACAATGGCATAGGACCTTGTACCTTGGAAGATTGAATGTAGAAGAGAACATCCACTCAAAAAAGGATAGTCATTAGGATTTGAAAGATAGTTGGTACGTTTAGGAAGAAGAGTGAGTATATGATTTGGACCAAAAGTTCTTTAGCAATAGGGTTTCTTATTTTCGAATAAACATGAGGAAGCAGTGCAGAATCCTCTCTTTGTAGGTCAACTGTGACCAGTGGAGACTAAGTGTCTCCCCGTGTGGAATGTGAAGCCATTTGTTCCTTCTCCACTTTTTGTGGTATTTTTGCTGCTGCACTGGGAGTTTGGTATTTGCCTCACGAAATACAAGGAGCTCAACTGGGACACAGTGCTGGAGGGAGTTCTGTCACGTGTGGTGGGTCAGAGTCTGCAAGAGAATGCACCAACCAGGCTCTATCCCTCATATCTTGCCCCATTGCCGCCTTGTCCATATCAACCTCATTCTGAACATTGCCCCGAAACCTCTCCATATAACAAGATGCCTTTACATATAAGGGTCTGCTGGCTGCACCATGTCAGTCAAAAGCCATTTGGAATCCAATGGTAGATCCTCATGGCCCTACCACTGATGTTCTTTCACACACCTGCCCACCACTCCTCTAGGCCCACTACTCAGCAGGCTCCAACATACTGGAATCTCTGTTCTACACCATTTTCATGAAACCCAGTAATTCAAGGCACTGTCTGGTACCCTCATGATCAGCAACAGGAGATACAAAGCTTCTCCAATGAATTTCCAAAATTTTATGGTATTTTTCTAGCCATTTTTCAAGGATGAAGTTGGAGGCACTGTTGGTTTCAATTCATTCAGAAAACATTAAATGTTGAGGAAGCTCATTTCAGTGAATGCTCTGGAGAACTCTCACAGGCAAGTCTTCCCAAAGAGTGGCCAAATGGGCACATGAAGCCAGGCCCATTGAGGTCTACAATGTGAGATACATGTGTGTTTTGACTCTCAACTATGGTACCGAAGTCTTTCAGAATAAAATCATGTGATATCCTGGCTGAGATTCCCTGTGATCTGAGGAAAGCCACCCTGGGCCTAGATCTCAGTTTCCAAGGGCGACTCTCATGTGTGGCCTCCTAAAATCTCAACAAAATTCATGGCAATACTTCTCTGAGGTCAGTTCCAAAACCCAGTCTCTAAGGGGAATCACACCAGAGTTCAAGCCCTGGTGGACCCAGTCATTTCTTCCAACCGCCTCACAAATGACCAAAATTAAAACCAAAACTCTCCCACATGGTCCTCATCTTCTTCCATATAGTCACTCATCGTAACCTTTGCCAGGAGTTTTCCATGAGGGGCGCAGCCAAATACAGTGTCCAACATAAACTCCCTTGCCCCTCATTTGCCAATATTCAAGGTGGCCTGGACACCCTTCCTGTGAACCACGAGTGATCAAATAAGCCTGCCGTTAATACTGCTCTATTTCTCCAATTTGAGGCCTACTGACTTTTAGGTATAGATTATTTATGTGATTTGGACTAATGAGAAAACACAAGAACCTCTGCGGGACTTTGAATAACTCATTTGACCCAAAGAATCCCTAATACGTTAATCCCTAATACGCGTTAATACGGCACTGCTTCTCCAATTTGAGGCCTATTGACTGTGGGGTTTAGATTCTTTATGTGAATTGGAGTCATGAGAAAAACCAAGCACCTATGGGCTAGCCTCTGCAGGGTTTTGAGGAACTCATTTGACCCAAATGATTACTAGTCTCACTTGATGAAGGTCAGGAACCTTACAGAGGTAGGCAAGAGACTTCATTCACAATGACTGCTCTTTTGGCAATTTTTGTTTTAGATGCACACATCGGATCTTTTTTGTAGATCCTTCAGGTGCTGAGAATCTAAGACACAACCTCACACAGGGCCAAAAATCTGATTCAGACACATCCCTTTCCAAAGAAATTAAGTAAAGAGCCACAGGTGATGCCCTTTCATTTCCATTTGAAAACTGTTTTATTCATGCTTCACAAAGGTTTGGCGTGAAGAAAAGACCTTCCTCACATTCAGGACAACAGAACAATTGGTAAGCACAGAGCTTGGAGGTGGTAGAAATCATGGAAACAAAATCGTGAGCCTATTCTGAGAGTGATCAGTTTTCAGGAAGAAAACAGGAACTTAGGAAGATAGTAGATGTTGCCCATCCATAAGTCAAGCCGCAGTCCATTCATACACTGGACAAGATAAATCCTGGAATGCTTTCTCCTAGACAGGACACATCCATTGATGCATTCTCTTTTCTAATGTCTACAACCACGGACACAGTGGATGCACAGAAAAAGAAACACTCGCCTTGCCAAACGTCTTACCAGAAAAAGTTCACTCCAAACCAAACAAACCACCTTTCCTAACTATTCTCAGAACATGAGACAAAACCTCAATCCCACACCCAAACCCACAAAGGCACCTCCTTCCCCCAAGTAGGTCTGTAACTATCGGGAGTGTCCTCTGAATGGTGGGCCATACTATGTTCCGCTGAAATGGCCTGTCCTGCGTCAGATCTGGTCTCCTTGGCCAACTCTGTGAAGTTGTCATGAGCTGGCGATGATCCACTACCTGGTTTCTCAGGAAAGGCCCATCTTCAGAGCTTTCCTGACATTTGGCCATCCTCAAATCAGTAGGTACCAAGAAAGACTGATTCTGTCCTTTGTAAATCCAAACAAGTGAGAACACTGAGACTGGGACTGGGACTGGCTCTTGGTGCCTGGCTTCCCGGATCTGAGACTTCCATCACCAAAGAAGTAAGGTGAGGTTACTTCCTTCAATATCTTAATGAGGTCACTGCCTTGGCAACCACTTTGTCCTAACAGTTCCTTCCAATGGTCCTATGATGGAGGTTGCCCCTACTTCCTGTGATACTTTCACAAGTTAGAATGGTATATCAACCATAGGCATCCGGGAACAGCTGACCACACAGGACTGGTTTGGTCCATCTTCTCTACATTAAGAAGAGAGAGGCTTATTCAGAAGCTACCCTTCATCCTTAGCAGGTTGTTTCCCATGGAAGGTGACTTTTGCTCTCTCAGGTACTTCATAGCTGCCTGCATCTTTCCCTGGGATCAAATCTGCATGGACCTTTGAGGTTCTCAGCAGGTGGAAGATCCCCTACATTCCTGTATTGTAAGACGAACTCTGTCCCTGCTCTTTTGTAAAGATAGATTGAGGGATCAGTGTATGGTTTGGGTTAATACCTTGTTCGATTTGGGTTATAAATCATTCTGCAGGATGATTACTGCTATTGGCAACCTGCAATATTTATAAGATTATAGAGGTGAAATATAATTACAAAAACAGAAATCTATGTAAGATTTGTAGCCCAGAAGGGCATTAGGCCCTTGATTTGGATACTTAGCTTTGAATTACATTCTGCAGAGTTTTCTCAGATAATGCGATATACAATTGCAAAGGACCTTGTACTTTGGATGATTGATTGTAGAAGAGAACATTTACTCAAATTGGGAGAGTAAGTAGGATTAGGAAGATAGTCTGTAGGTTTAGGAAGAAGAGTGAGAATAAAATTTGGAACAAATGTTCTTTAGCAATAGGGTTTCGGTTATAGAGTGAATGTAAATGTCAGCACATGTGAAGACTCAGTCACAATGATGAACTGGAGAAAATATAGGAAAAAAGATATCAATAGAGACATTACAAAATCAGGCAATTATAATGTGAGTGATAGGATTAGACATTTTCAACATGGTTAAGATTGAATGCATAATCTTAGGAAGAAAAAAAATATGTAGTTACCAATTGGAATAACATTTGAAAGCATTAGGCAACCTGAACATGGATGTTTTTAGTAATCCATGTTCACTTTCCATTTAGGCATTGGTACAATCATAAGTGTGACCTTTGCATTTTCTGCCCAGAAAATTATTGTGATAAAATGTATCTGTGGATCATGTGATATAAGTATTTCTTTCACCATTTCTGGGAGCAATATTTGAAGACATATAAATTAGTATTGGGGGTACAAAGTGGTGTACCCTGTGTCAATGAATATAGAGATAATGCATGAATAGAATATACTGTGAATAAATAATCTAACTGGTTCCACTTTAAATAATGGATTGAATTGATATCTGAAAATATATAAGATATCATATATTGACATACAATCATTCATTCCAACCAGTTATATATCTAATGGTAATCTTAGGGTTATTGTTTATCATGAAGTGTGTGTGAGTTTTGCTTCAAAAGTGATTATGGAAATTGATAATAATGTGTTTGGAAAGAAGTCTCATGAAAAGACCAATCAAGAAATATGGAGGAATACATGAGTTGTGAAGCAGGAAGTGATTGAAAGTGAAACAAATGCCTATAAATTTGCTAAATTGTGGATGAAATATATATCCAATGATGTGCATAAACTGATGAAATAGTAGTTTACCAGTGTTGAATACAAATGAACGGCAAAATACATATCATGTCCCATAGGAATCGACTTGCATTGATGTTAAACTGAGTCAGTTACTTTAGAAATATTAGGATTCGCGTGCATCATTCACTGAATTTAGTTTTCTTTTTTTTAAAACTTTTTATTAATGGTTGTTCAAAACATTACATAGTATTGTAGTGAGCATCACAGGTTGGGGGGCCTGGCTTGAGGAAACAAAAGAGAAGGCCCTAGACACTCAGGATTGGAGATCCGCCCATTCTGGGATAAAGAGTTGCTGCACAGTGATTGCTTCCCACCTATTGAGAGGAGAAGCTTGGCACAATGCACACAGCTCCACCTACTGGAAGAGAAGTTAATTGAACTCTATTACTGCATGTATTATTATTATTTTTTTATTTTTATTTTCTTCTTTTTCTTTCATTTTCATTTTTTTGTTGTTGTTCTTTAACTTTTTTAATGTTTTTATTTTTATAAATTTTTAAATTTTATTATTTTATGATTCTTTTAAATTTTAATTTTCATTTTTTAAATTATCATTATTATTTCTAAAAAAATTTATTTCTTTCTTTATTTTCTATTTTTTCTTTTGTCTTTTCATTTCTTTTCAATTTTCTTATTCTCCCTTCCTTGAATTCTACCTGCCTACTCTCATTCTCTTTAGTGACTTCTTCCCATCCCTACTACTATCTTTCCTCCCAAGCTTCAAATAAATTTATAAGAGTAAGCAGTAACTCAGCAGTCAAACAGAACAAGAAGTAACATTAGCAGCATAAAAAAGCAAGGATGAAAAGGAGTACAAACAATGAAGGACAGCCTAAATAATCTTGAGGACCCAGAATCATCAGAAAAATGGTCATATAAAGAACTCAAAGAATACCTTAGACAGATGGAATGGAACCTTAAAGAGGATACGAGACAGCAATTCCAAACAGTGAAAGAACACATTGAAAATGAATTACATAAACAGATAAAAGAAGAAGTTAAGCGTCTTTATCAGGGGATAGAGATTATAAAAGAAATCAAATAATAATTCTAGAAATGAAGGAAACGATAAACCAAATTAAAAACTCAATTGAGAGTATCACTAACAGAGTGGAGCAAGTAGAAGCCAGAACGTCAAATAATGAAGAAAAAATATATCATGTTGAAAGGAGTCTAGCCAACTCCGAAAAACTGGTAAAAAATCAGGAGAAAAACATCCAAGAGATATTGGATAACATAAAAAAACAAACTTTTGAGTCATCTGGATAGAGGAAGGTACAGAGATTCAAACCAAGGGAATGAGTAACCTGCTGAATGAAATAATTTTAGAAAACTTTCCAGAAATAAAAAAGGAAACGGATTTACAAATTGTAGATGCATACAGGACACCGAGCACACAAAATCACAGGAGACCAATGCCAAGACACATTGTTATGAAAATATCCAACAAACAGACCAAAGAGAAATTATTAAAAGCTACATGAGAAAGGAGGCAGATGACATTCAGGGGTAAACCAATAAGGTTAACAACAGATTTTTCATCACAGACGCTGAAAGCGAGAAGATTCTGGAACAATGTATTTCAAATACTAAAAGACAATGGATGCCAACCAAGAATTCTGGATCCAGCAAAATTAAGCTTCAGGTACGACAACAAAATAAAAATATTTCATAATAAACAAAAGCTAAAAGAATTTGCAGCCAGAAAACCAGCATTGCAAAGTGTCTTGAGCAAAACACTACACGAGGAATAAATGAAAAACAACAACCAAAACTATCACTGGGAAGTGCCTCAGTAATAACAGAGGGCGGGGGAAAAGCTAATCATGGAGAAACAAACTAAATTAAAAAAAATAAATAATCAAAATGGCTGGCAGTACAAACCATATATAAATAGTAACTCTAAACCTTAATGGTTAAACTCGCCAATAAAGCGACATAGGCTGGTAACTTGGAATAAAAAAAACAAATCCAACAATATGTTGCCTCCAGGAGACACATCTGAATGGAAAAGATATACACAGGCTGAAGGTGAAAGGTTGGGAAAAAATATACCATGCACACGGTCCTCGTAAGCAACCAGGGGTGTCCATCCTCACATAGAATAAAATCGACTTCAAGACTAAGTTATTCAAAAGGGATAAGGATGGATATTATATACCGTTAAAAGGAATCATTCACCAACAAGACATAAAAATTATCAATATTTATGCACCAAATAATGGTGCTGCGACCTTCATAAAATAAATTCTCCTCAAGTTCTCGAATCAAATAGACAACAACACAATAATTATCGGTGACTTCAACACAGCTCTCTCACCATTGGACAGATATTCCAAACAAAAGTTGAATTAAAAAAATATAGAATTCAATATCACAATCAATAATCTAGACTTAACTGAAATATATAGAATATACCAACCATCATCAAATGGATATACTTTTTTTAAGCAGCACATGGATCCTTCTCAAAAATAGACCATATATTATGCCATAGGGCAACCCTCAGTGAATATAAAGGGGTGGAGATAATACCATGCATTTTTTCTGACTATAATGGAATGAAACTGTAAATCAATGATAAAAGAAGGAAGAAAAAGTCCTACATCACATGGAAAATGAACGATATGTTAAGGAATGATCAATGGGTTACAGAAGACATAAAGGTGGAAATCAAAAAATTTTTACAGATAAACGAAAACACAGACACAACATATCGGAATCTACAGGACACAATGAAAGCAGTTTTAAGAGGGAAATTCATCGCCTGGTGGTCATTCCTCAAAAAAAAAAAAAAAAAAAAGGAAAAACCAACAAATAAATGAGTCACAACACACGTTACAGAACTCTCTCCAGGACTCTGTCCCAGTTGAACTCCTTGTATTTTGTGAAGCAAAAACCATATTTCCAGTGCAGCAGCAAAAAGCACCACAAAATGTGAAGGATGACCAAATGTCTTCACAGTCCCCACCAGGAGACACTTGGCTTCCAGTGGCCACAGTTTACCTACAAAGAGAGAATTCAGCACTGTTGCCTCATGTTCATTGGAATATAAGAAACCATGTCTTCCAGGTCACATAGATGCAGACCCAGCTTTGATGGTCTCACTAAAAAGGAAGCTAAAGCTCATGACAACAACATATATTTCAAGTGCCCAACCTCAGAGGCAGTTTCCCAAGAAGTCATAGGCCAGCAGAGCTCCATGTTGGTGGAGTGTTTACCCTGTCCCTTACTTTTGGAAGCTCCTCTACCACTTCCAAGGTTGTGAACTCCTGAGCATATTCCATTCAGATACATAATCACAGATTTTCACACTTTTCTCCTCTTATTGTGTCTTACTTGGGGCGAAGGTAATATCATGGCACTTCTCTGGATGTGAGTGGGAAGAATTTTGTGTAGCACATGTTTACATACACATTGGAGTCATTTTCCAATTTTCCATTTGAAATACTGAATCCCTGACATTAACCCCTACCCTTATGGACTCTGACTAATAATCTTAATATGTTGGTGAGAAATAACCAAAATAGAATAGAAATACAAGCAGTTCAGAGGAGGCATGGTGTGTAGTTGGAATTGCCTTTTGCATTATATAGTGAAGGAGTTATAATTCTAGTCAATTTTTTGTTGAAATAACTCTACATGTGTTTTTAAAGTTAAGAAATATGTGAATTCCTGTCTCCCTTTCTCTGTAGCCTATACGGTGCATGTATTTTTATATGCACATAGAAAATCCTATCTGGTATCACACGTACATACTTGTGAGGTGGCTGAATTGGCAGATACAAATTGTGAGAAGAGATCACTCCTCCTAAACGCTGTTGGAACTGAAAATTCAACCTATGGGTGAGCTTCCAAGTTGAATAACATTATACATAAACCCATGTTCAGTAAAATGAATATTTTTGCATCTGTGGATTATATATATTTCATGATGAATTTCGATTGGCATATATATTGCTACTTTTTTTCTTTTATTGGTTGTTCAAAACATTACAAAGCTCTTGACATATCATATTTCATACATTAGATTCAAGTGTGTTATGAACTCCCATTTTTTCCCCAAATACAGATTGCAGAATCACATCGGTTACACATCCACATTTTTACATAATGCCCTATTAGTCACTTTTGTATCCTGCTACCTTTCCAATACTCTACTATCCCGCCTCCTCTCCGCTCCCATCTTCTCTCTCTACCCCATCTACTCTAATTCATTTCTCTCCTTGTTTATTTTCCCATTCCCCTCACAACCTCTTACATGTAATTTTGTGTAACAATGAGGGTCTCCTTCCATTACCATGCAATTTCCCTTTTCTCTCCCTTTCCCTCCCACCTCATATCTTTGTTTAATGTTAATCTTTTCTTCCTGCTCTTCCTCCCTGCTCTGTTCTTAGTTGCAATTGTTATATCAAAGAAGACATTTGGTATTTGTTTTTTAGGATTGACTAGCGTCACTAAGCATAATCTGCTCTAGTACCATCCATTTTCCTGCAAATTCCATGATTTTGTCATTTTTTAGTGCTGCGTAATACTCCAGGGTGTATAGAATCCACATTTTTTTTTTATCCATTCATCTACTGAAGGACAACTGTGTTGGTTCCACAGTGTAGCAATTGTGAATTGTGCTGCTATGAACATCGATGTGGCAGTATCCCTGTAGTACACTCTTTTAAGGTCTTAAGGGAATAGTCCAAAAAGGGCAATAGCTGGGTCAAATTGTGGTTCCATTCCCAGCCTTCCCCAGAATCTCCATACTGCTTTCCAATTTGGCCGCACCAGTTTGCGGGAACATCTCTCCACACAGGCCTGGTTTTGTCCTTCTTCTCTTCATTAAGAAGAGAAAGGCTTATTCAGACACAACCCTTCATCCTTAAAAGGTTGTTTCCCATGGAAGATGACTTTTGCTCTCTCAGGTCCTTCATTGCTGCCTACATCTTCTTCAGGGATCAAATCTACATGGAACCTCAAAGGTTCTCAGCAGGTGGAAGATACCCTAAATTCTTGTATTGTAAATGAACTCTGTACCTGCTCTTCTGTAAAGTTAAATTGAGGAAACAGTGTATGGTTAGGGTTAATAACATGTTCGATTTGGGTTAGTAATCATTCTGCTGGATGAATAATGGTATTGGAAAACTGCCATATTTACAAGAATATACAGCTGAAATATAAGTATAAAAACAGAAATCTAGGTAAGATTTGAAGTCCACAAGGGCATTAGGCCCTTGTTTGGGATATTTAGCTTTTAATTACGTTCTGCAAAATTGTCTGAGATAAATCGATAATCAATGGCATAGGACCTTGGACCTTGGATGATTGATTGTAGAAGAGAACATCCACTCAAAATAGGATAGTCGGTAGGTTTAGGAAGAAGAGTGAGTATAAAATTTGGAACAAATGTTCTTTAGCAATAGGGTTTTGGTTATAGAGTGAATGTAAATGTCAGCACATGTGAAGAGTCAGTCACAATGATGAACTGGAAAAAATATAAGAAAGAAGATATTAATAGATACAATACAAAATCAGGCAATTATAATATGAGTGATAGGATTAGACATTTTCAACAGGATTGAGATTGAATACATAATCTTAGGAAGAAAAAAATAGGTAGTCACCAATAGGAATGATATTTGAAAGCATTAGGCAACCTGGACATGGATGTTTTTAGTAATCCATGTTCACTTTCCATTTACGATTTGGTACAATCATAAGTGTGACCTTTGCATTTGTGCCCAGAAAATTATTGTGATAAAATATATATGTAGATCATGTGACATGACTATTTCTTCCACTATTACTGGGAGCAATATTTGAAGACATATAAATTAGTATTGGAGGTACAAAGTGGTGTACCCTGAGTCTATGAATATAGAGATAATGCATGAATAGAACTTACTGTGAATAAATAACATAACTGGTTCCTCTTTAAATAATAGTTTGAATTGATATCTGAAAATATATTAGAAATCATAAATTGACATAAAATCAGTCATTCAAACCAGTTATGTATCTAATGGTAATCTTAGGGTTATTGTTTATCATGAAGTGTGTGCGAGTTTTGCTTCAAAAGTGATAATGGAAATGGAAAATATTGTGTTTGGTAAGAAGTCTCTTGAAAAGACCAGTCAAGAAATATGGAGGAATACATGTGTTCTGAAGCAGGAAGTGATTGAAAGTGAAACAATGCCTATAAATTTGCTAAATTGTGGATGAAATATATATCCTATAATGTGCATAAACTGATGAAATAGTAGTGTACCAGTGTTGAATAAAAATGAATGTCAAAATGTACGTCATGTACCATAGGAATCTACTTGCATTGATGTTAAACTGGGTCAGTTACTGTAGAAATATTAGGATTCGCGTGCATCTTTCACCAAAGTGAGTTTTCTTTTTTTTTAATTTTTATTTATGATTGTTCAAAACATTACATAGTTCTTGATGTATCATATTTCACACTTTGATTCAAGTGGGTTATGAACTCCTATTTTTACCCTATATACAGATTGTAGAATCAAATCAGTTACACATCCATTGATTCACATATTGCCTTACTACTGTATGTTGTATTCTTCTGCCTTTCCAATCCTCTACTATCCCCCTCCCATCCCCTATCCTCCCCTCTTCTCTCTCTAATCCCACTACTCAAATAAATTTTCCCCCTTGTATTATTTTTCCCTTTCCCCTCACTTCCTCTTGTATGTAATTTTTTATAACCCTGAGGGTCTCCTTCCATTTCCATGCAATTTCCCTTCTCTCTCACTTTCCCTCCCACCTCACATCCCTGTTAAATGTGAATTTTCTTTTCATGCTTTTCGTCCCTTCTCTGTTCTTAGTTATTCTCCTTATATTAAAGAAGACATTTGGCATTTGTTTGCTAGGGTTTGGCTAGCTTCACTTAGCATAATCTCCTCTAATGCCATCCATTTCCCTGCAAATTCTATGATTTTGTCATTTTTTAATGAAGAGTAATACTCCGTTGTGAATAAATGCGACCTTTTTTTTATCCATTCATCTATTGAAGGGCATCTATGTGGGTTCCACCATCTTGCTATTGTGAATTGTGGTGCTATGAACATCGATGTAGCAGTTTCCCTGTAGCATGCTCTTTTTAGGTCTTTAGGGAATAGAATGAGAAAGGGAAAAGCTGGGTCAAATGGTGGTTCCATTCCCAGCATTCCAAGAAATCTCCATACTGCTTTCCAAATTGGCTACACCAATTTGCAGTCCCACCAGTAATGTACAAGTGTACCTCTTTCCCCACATCCTCCTCAGCACTTGTGGTTGTTTGGCTTCATAAATGCTGCCAATCTTACTGGAGTGAGATGGTATCTTAGGGTGGTTTTGATTTGCATTTCTCTGATTGCTGGAGATGGTGAGTATTTTTTCATGTACTTGTTGATTGATTGTATGTCCTCCTCTGAGAAGTGTCTGTTCAGATCCTTGGCCCATTTGTTGATTGGGTTATTTGTTATCTTATTGTCTAATTTTTGAGTTCTTTGTATATTCTGGATATTAGGGCTCTATCTGAAGTGTGAGGAATAAAGATTTGTTTCCAGGATGTAGGCTCCCTATTTACCTCTCTTATTGTTTCTCTTGCTGCGAAAAAACTTTTTAGTTTGAGTAAGTCCCATTTGTTGATTCTAGTTATTAACTCTTGTGCTATGGGTGTCCTTTTGAGGAATTTGGAGCCCGACACCACAGTATGTAGATCGTAGCCAATTTTTCTTCTATCAGACGCCATGTCTCTGATTTGATATAAAGCTCCTTGATCCATTTTGATATAACTTTTGTCCATGGCGAGAGAAAGGGATTCAGTTTCATTTTGTTACATATGGATTTCCAGTTTTCCCAGCACCATTTGTTGAAGATGCTATCCTTCCTCCATTGCATGCTTTTAGCTCCTTTATCAAATATAAGACAGTTGTAGCTTTTTGGATTAGTCTCTGTGTCCTCCATTCTGTACCATTGGTCCACCTGCCTGTTTTGGTACCAGTACCATGCTGTTTTTTTTTTTTTTTTTTTTTTTTTTTACTATTGCTCTGTAATATACTTTGAAATCTGGTATCACTATACCGCCTGATTCACACTTCCTGCTTAGAAATGCTTTTGCTATTCTGGGTCTTTTATTTTTCCATATGAATTTCATGATTGCTTTCTCTATTTCTACAAGAAATGCCCTTGGGATTTTGATTGGCATTGCGTTAAACCTATAGAGAACTTTTGGTAATATCACCATTTTGATGATGTTAGTTCTGCCTATGCATAAACAGGGTATATTTTCCATCTTCTAAGATCTTATTCTACTTCTCTTTTTAGGGTTCTGTAGTTTGCATTGTATAAATCTTTCACCTCTTTTGTTAGGTTGATTCCCAAGATTTTTTTTTTTTTTGAGGATATGTGAATGGAGTGTTTTTCCTCATTTCTGTTTCAGAAGTTTTGTCGCTGATATACAGAAATGCTTTTGATTTATGCATGTTGATTTTATATGCTGCCACATTGCTGAATTCATTTATTAGTTCTAGTAGTTTTTTTGTAGACCCTTTTGGGTTTTCTATATATAGAATCATGTAATCTGCAAATAGTGATATTTTAAGTTCTTCTTTTCCTATTTTTATGCCTTTAATTTCTTTCATCTGTCTAATTACTCTGGCCAGTGTTTCGAAAACTATATTGAATAGAAGTGGTGATAGAGGACATCCCTGTCTTGTTCCAGATTTTAGAGGGAATGCCTTCAATTTTTCTCCATTCAGAATGATACTAGCCTGAGGGTTAGCATAGATAGCTTTTACAGTGTCGAGGTAAGTTCCTGTTATCCCTGGTTTTTTAATGTTTTGAACATAAAGGGATGCTCTACTCTGTCGAATGATTTTTCTGCATCTATCGAGATGATCATATGGTTCTTATCTTTAAGTATATTTATGTTGTGAATAACATTTATTGATTTCTGTATATTGAACCGTCCTTGCATCTCAGGGATGAATCCTACCTGATCATGATGCACAATTTTTTTGATGTGCCTTTGTATCCAATTTGCCAGAATTTAATTGAGGATTTTTGCATCTAGGTTCATCAGAGATATTTTTCTGTAGTTTTCTTTCTTTGAGGTGTCTTTGTCTGGTTTCGGAATCAGAGTGATGTTGGCCTCATAGAATGAATTTGGCAGAGCTCTGTCTTTTTCTATTTCCTGAAATATCTTGAAAATTATTGGTATTAATTCTTTTTTAAAGGTCTTGTAAAACTCCGCTGTATACCCATCTGAACCTGGGCTTTTCTTGGTTGGTAGTCTTTTGATTGCTTCTTCTATTTTATCCATTGATATTGGTCTGTTTAAATTGTGTGTATCCTCCTGACTCAGTCTGTGCAAATCATATGACTTAAGAAATTTATCAATGTCTTCATTATTTTCTATTTTATTGGAATATAGGTTCTCAAAATAATTTCTAATTGTCTTCTGTATTTCTGTAGCACCTGTTGTGATATTGCCTTTTCGATCCCATATGTCAGTAATTTGAGTTCTCTCTTTCTTCGCTTAAATCCAAAACACTCCCACATGACACTCATCTTCTTCCATATAGACACTCATCATACCCTGTGGCTGGAGGTTTCTATGAGAGGCAAGGCCAAGAAAGTGTCCAAAATAAGCTCACTTGCTCCTCATTTGCCTAAAATCATGGTGGCCTGGGTACTCTTCCTTTGAACCAGGAGTGATCAAATATTTCTGCTGGTAAAGTGTTCTGCTTCTCCAATTTGAGGCCTACTAGCTGTCAGGTATAGATTTTTTATGTGATTTGGAGTCATGAGAAAACCCAAGCACCTATGGGATAGCCTCTGCAGGGATTTGAAGAACGCATTTGACCCAAAGGATCCCTATTCTCACTTGATGTAGGTCAGGAACCCAACCAAAGAAGGCAAAAAAATTTAACCACAATGACTGCTCTTTTGGCCATTTTGGTTTTGGAAGCACATGGGATTTTTATTTAGATCTATCAGGTGCTGAGAATTTAAGCCACAACCTCACACAAGGACAAGAGGCTGATTCAAGCACATCCCATTCCAAAGCAATTAAGCAAAGAGCCACAGGTGATGCCCATTCATTTCCATATGAAAACAGTTTTCTTAAGGCTTCACAAAGGGGTGGCCTGAGGTAAAGACCTTCTTAACATTCAGGGTAATAGAAACATAAGTAAGCAAATGGCCCAAAGCAGGGTTTCTCCACTAAGACTTTCCTGGTCACACTGATATCTGAGTTTTCTGAGATTCTCCAATTCCCTTCAGCTATCAGTACATGGCCATGTCACAGAGCCTTGTGGTGGTACATATGTTGGACACAAAACCATGAGCCTATTCAGGAGAGTGGCCAGTATTCACGAAGAAACAGGAACTTAGGAAGATAGTAGGTATTGCCCATCCATAAGGCAAGCCACTCTCCATTCTTAAATTGGGCAGGATGAACGCTGGGACACTTTATATTAGACAGGACACAACCATTGATGCATTCGCTTTTCAAAGGTCTACAACCACGGATACAGTGGGATACACAAACAAAGAAACACTCGCCATGTCAAATGACTTATTAAAAACAGTTCACTCCAAACCAAACAAACTGCCTTTCCTACCTATTCTCATAACATGAGACAAAACCAAACTCACATGCACACCCACAAAGGCACCTCCTTTACCCAAGTAGGTCTGTGACTATCCAGAGTGTCCTCGGACTGATTGGCCATACTATGTTCCCACGAAATGGCCTGTTCTGTCTCAGATCTGGTCTTCATTACCAACTCTGTTAAGTTGTCAGGAGCCATCAGGGAGTCACTACCTGCTTTCTCAGGAAGGCCTCTCTTTAGAGCTTTCCTGGCATTTAACCATCCACAGATCAGTATTTACCAAGAAAGACTGACTCTGTACTTGGTAAATCCAAACAAGTGAACCCAATGGGACTGGGACTGGGACTGGCTCTGGGTGCTTGGCTTACTGGATACCGAGTTCAACGAATTGCATCAACAAAGAAGTGAGGTAGGTCAATTCCTTCAGGAACTGAATGAGGTCACTGCCTTGGTAACCACGTTGTTCTAACAGATGCTTCGAAGGCTCCCATGAGATGGAGGTTACCCCTACATCCTGTGACACATTCAGAAGTTAGAATTGTATATCGACCATAGGCACCCGGGAACTGCTCTCCACACAGGCCTTGTTTGGTCCATCTTCTCTACAATAAGAAGAGAGAGACTGATTCAGACACATCAATTCATCCTGACCTGGTTGTTTGCCGTGGAAGATGACTATTGCTCTCTCAGGTCCTACATAGCTGCCTACATCTTCTCCAAGGATCATTTCTTCATGGATCGTTGAGTTTCTCAGCAGGAGAAAGATCAGCTACATTACTATACTGTAAGACCAACTCTGTCCCTGCTCTTCTGTAAGTTATATTAAGGGAAGAGTGTATGGTTAGGTTCAATAATAGCATCGATTTGGGTTAGGAATCATTCTGCGGGATGAATAATGGTATTGGCAACCTGCGATATTTACAAGAGTATATAGGTGAAATATAAGTATGAAAGCAGAAATTTGGTAAGATTTGAAGCCCAGAAGAGCATTGGGCCCTTGAGTGGGATACTTAGCTTTGAATTATGTCCTGCACAGTTGTCTCAGATAAATCAATATACAATGGCATAGGACCTTGTAACTTGGATGATTGAATGTTGAACAGAACATCCAGTCAAAAATCAATAGTCGATAGGATTTGGAAGGTATTCCGTAGGCTTAGAAGAAGAGTGAGTATAGGATTTGGACCAAAAGTTCTTAACAATAGGGTTTCGGGTAGAGAGTGAAGGTGAATGTCAGCACATGTGAAGAGTCAGTCGCAACGATGAACTGGGGAAAACATGTATGAAAGCAGATATCAATAGAGACATTAGAAAATCAAGTAAAGTATAAAGTGAGTGATAGGATTACACATTTTCAACAGGCTGGAGCTTGAATTTATAATCTTAAGAAGAAACAAATATGTAGTCACAAATAGAATTGACATTTGAGAACATTAGGCAACATGGACATGGATGATTTTAGTAATCCATGTTCACTTCCCATATAGGCTTTGATACAATTCTACATGTGAGTTTGCTTTTTGTGTCCAGAATATTTCTGTGATAAAATGTATATGCAGATCTGGTGACATGAGTATTTCTTCCATCATTTCTGGGAGCAATATTTTGAAGATGTATAAATTAGTATGGGGGTACAAATAGGCGTACCCTGTGTCTATGAATATAGAGATAATGCAAGAATACACCATTCTGTGAATAAACAATATAACTGGATCCACTTTAAATAATGGATTGAATAGATATATATAAGAAATGTTATATTGATATACAATCATTCATTCCAACCAGTTATATATCTAATGGTCATCTTAGGGTTATGGTTTATCATGAAGGGTGTTTGAGATTTGTTTCAAAATGATTATGGAAATGGATTATAATGTATTTGGAAAGAAGTCTCATTAAAAGACCAGTCAAGAAACATAGAGAAATACATGTGTTCTAAAGAAGAAAGTGATTAAAAGTGAAACAAATGCCTATAAATTTGCTAACTAGTGGATGAAATATGTATCCTATGTTGTGCAAAAACTGAAGAAATAGTAAGGTACCACTGTTAAATAAAAATGAACGTCAAAAGATGCATCATGTCCCATAGGAATCTACTTGCATTGATGTTAAACTGGGTCAATAACTGTAGAAATATTAAGATTTGTATGTACCTTTCACTGAAGTTAGTTTTCAGTACTAGGAAACAAATATATATTTCAGGTGGATGAATATTTCTGAGAATAATGTTGTGAAAAGTTGATTATTAATCCACATACATGAACATGAATGAATTTAGGGAGTGTATATAAGACACATACATTTCATATTATGAAAATTCTGGAGAGTGTGTCTGTATATATATATATATATATATATATATATATATATATATATATATATATATATATATACACAAACACACACACACACACACACACACACACACAAACAACCACAGACAATAAACATACCAATACATATGCCAAACAAAATTCACCATGAAATATATATCATCCACAGATCCAAAAACATTCATTTCACTGAGCATGGATTCATGTATAATGTTGTTCTACTAGGAAGCTCACCTATAGCTTGAAATTTCAGTTCCAACAGCTTTTAGGAGGAGTGATCTCTTCTCACAATTTGTAACTGCCAAGTCAGGCACGTCACAAAAATGTACTTGTGATATCACGTAGGATTCTATATGTGCATATAAAAATACATGTGCTGAATAGGCTACAGAGAAAGGGAGACAGGAATACACACATTTTTTAACTTTAAAAACACATGGAGAACTATTTCAATTAAAAATTGACTAGATTAATAACACCTACCATTTATCTTGCAAAAGGCAAGTCCAATATACACCATGCCTCCTCTGAACTGCTTGTATTTCAATTTTGTTTCGGTTATTTTTCTCCATCATATTAGTATTAGTTGTTAGAGTCTCGTAGAGTATGGGTTATTGTGAAGGATATAGTATTTTGAATGGAAAATTGAAAAATGAATCCAATGAGTATGCATATATATGGTATACAATAATCTTCCCACTCTCATTCAGAACAATGCCTTGACATTACCTTCGCCCCAAGTAAGACACAATTAGAGGAGTAGAGTTAAAATATCTGTGAATACATATCTGGGATAGAAAATGCTCAGGAGTTCACAAACTTGGATGTGGTAGAGGAGTTTCCAAAAGTAAAGGACAGGGTTGATCTCCCAACCTGATCTTTCAATAAAATTGGGAGTCATCTTGCCACACAGCCATGAGAAGATAATTGTTTCTTTACTATAAATTAGTGCAAATTCCAAACCTACTTGGAATTCCTGCCCATGCCTTGAACTCACCCATATCTGGCTTTCTGACCAGATTGCAGCCCTCTCTGAAACCTTAGTGACACCTCATAAATATTGGCCTTTCCTGGCCAGACAAAGACCCTCTCTAGGCTCTAATGGTCCTCATAATTTTTGATGCTGGGGCCAGCAAATAAAAAATGTAACCTATAATTAGTGTGATGCTTGTCAAAGTTCTGTTTTCTGTAACTCCCCTTTTGTGAAACTTTCTGGGGTATAAAGCTGGGCTGTAGGAAATGTGGGGATGCTGTCTTGTTTCCGCTGTTTGAGAGGGAGAGGCAGCCCACCTGGATGAAATAATAAGCTTGCTTTACTTTGATTTTAATTGGAGTCAGTGGTCTTTTCTTGCATCCTGGTCTAATATTTTAGAGTTCCCCAGTGAGAAGTCCCGACCAGATCACAAGACCAGACTCCTGGAAATTCTGAAGCTGGCCTTTCCTCCAAGGCTCCGGGCTGGAGAGCCAAGTTCTGAGGCCTTGGAGTGAGCCTTCAGTCTGGGGAGCTCTGCAGTGAACCATCGCACTATAACTATTAGCAAGCACCTGGTGGAGGACGCCTCCATAGGTAAGTGGCATCTTTATAACATCTGATATCCGGTTAAGGGAGATCTCTTCTGATGACAGAGAGGTGGCATGGGGAGGCTCACATATACTCCTGTCCGGGACAGTAACAAGAATCATTCTGTCCTCTGTTCTGTTCTGTAGGGAATTCCTCTGAAAGGGTAGAGAGGTGCCAACGGGCACGCAGGAGCTCCTTCCCCGGAGCTTTAGCAAGACATTGTATTGCTCCTCTGTTTTTCTGTTTCTTCACCGGTTTTCTGTTTCTTTGTGTTTTTTTCTGTGTTCTGTATGTTTTTGGTTTGTTAGTTTTTGTGCGTTTTGTTGTGTGATTTCTGTGGTAAAAACTTAATGATATTGGACGTGAAAATGGGTAATAAAGCAAGTAAGCCTGACACTCCTTTGGACTGTGTTTTAAAGAACTGTGATGAACTTTCCAACCCTTTGTTAAGCAGGATGAGAGAAGCCCCTAGCTGGTTGCCTGGAGCACACCCACTGCAGAGGGCAATGCCTGTTGGTGACCTAAGAACTTAGTATCTCTTAGGTGAAAAAGTGAAACTCCTTTAAAACCTCTTGTCCCTCCAGATCAAGAGAGTCACAACCTTTCGGCAGAGTCCCCTGTGTTTCTCCTTTGTTAGCAAAGCAGTAAACCTCCCTTTTTCTTTTTCTCAAACGCTGTCCTCATTATTAAATTGGTATTAATTGGCTTCAACATCAGGAACCAAAATTTAAGTTACAAATTTTGATACCCTCCCTGCGACCCCGGGACTTTTTGAGAGCTGACTACTGAAATATTAGGAGACGGAGCGTGCTCGGGGTGGAACTGAACCAGAGGAGCTAATCCTGTAAGTAAAAGGAGGGACTGAGGGACTCCCAGCAGCTGCCAAAGCCCTGTTGCTTCAGAGAATTCCCTCCTTCCGTCCCTGCACTGTAAGAATTATGCCACCTCTGTCTTATTAAAAAAGAGATTAAGAAAAAGGGGACACTAAATGCAGTAAAGTCACCATGGAGACCCTTGATTTCACATTTCAGGTTGCTCCTCTATGAAAACATCTGTTCCCCTTGTGGGGATATCTATCGTGCTACAGGTGTAGGAGATTTTTCTCTTATCTGTTATGTTTTAAAGGCTTCTGTCTGTCAGCCATAGTCTGGAGCTCCTTTCTGTCTGTCTTGTGTCTTTGTTTCTGGCCCTTAAAGACATGTGCAATAATGTGTTCATATTATAAATTGTTTCTTGGGAAAGATCTTAGCTCAATGTGTGTCTAAATGATGACGTTTTATTGTAACAATCTGGTATCTGAATGGGTTTTTGAAGCATTGTACAATCTTGCAGTTAAAAGTCTGGTTCAGATAATTGTTTAGTTTATGATTTTAGATTATTCATGCCAGAGAACTTAAATACTTAGGATGGAAAACTAAAGAACTCTATTTCCAAGTTGGCAAGTAACTTCCCAAACATTCAGTCTTATTTTTCACCAGTTTTGAATTGGGTAGACTGGGAAAATATCACAGTGTATACCAGTGCATTTATTTGGAAAAGGATAGTAAATCATAGTATGGTATCTGTTGACAGAACAAGATGTAAAGATATAAAATTTTGTTAATTGTAACTTAAAATTGTACCATAATTTTCAACATCCAAACCTGAAAATTATGGTTAAACTGCCTTAGGCCTGAGGTGTCTGCTCAGAATAGCAGTTTTTCCCTGCTCCTTCCAGACCTCAGCCAGGCCTTATGTTGAAATGCAAATGAAAGAAGCCTACTATCTCAGTAGGAGACTGATCTGAGGCCTAAGGGGGGGGGGGAGAAAAAATTACATTGTATGGTATTTACTAATAACTGCCCAGTTACTTTTTCTAGGACTCTTATTTTTTTACTTAGATTCTGTATTTTTTTTAACTCATGATTTTGATCCTACAGACCTAGGTTAATGTTTTTCTGATCAGTTCTATCTTTCACCAACAGTGGAGTTTTTGAAACATTGCAATGGAGATTTCACCTGCGAAAAGCTACAGGACCTTTACTATAATTATGTGTGCACACTCTTATTATGTGTTGTATGTGTATATATACATATGTCCGTATATCATGTATATTATATACAAAGTAACATACATAAGGAGCGCTCATAAAAAAAGGAGCACTCACAAAAACAAATTTTAAAAAGCAGATCCAAAGATCTTTAATTTACGTGATTTAAATGGTTCACTTTAAATTGGATAAACAGATAAAAATAAATGTCTTTAAATTTAAGCTTACATGTTTTTCTAGGTGTTCAAAAATCTAATAAAATATTAATGTCGACAAAAGGTCTAATATGCCTTGGTTCTAGGACTTTTCCTTCAACAAAAAAATGGTCTACACTGTTCAAAACTTTTGTCTAATATTTTGATAAATAAGTAAATTAAATTTGATATGGGATTACTCATTCATGAGTACTCTTGTTAGATATCTGATTGATTTACTAAGGTCTGTATAAGTTTGTTCTAAAGTCTGTATAAGATTGTGAAAATCAGTCATGTGTAAAAGACACAAAAATTTCTTAAAACATACGTTTACCAATAACATTGTGTTTATTAAGTTTTATTTTTCTAGAGCAAGCAACCATAAATATTAAACAACTGATTAAATACTATCTGTTATTTTAGAGCACTGTACTGCCATTTCTTTAAAAGCTAAACTTGGTTAATGTAGAAACAGCAATGCAATTGTGATGCTATTAATGTGCTCATATCTTCCAGGAATACAAGTCTCTAAGGTAGAAACTTTAAAAGAGCATTATGTGAAGCTGGTGTTCTGAAGTTGTATGGTAAAAAAATATATATTGGGCATTTATTTACCTTTTATTAATAAGATATGTAAACTTTTATGTTACTTTTTACATTGGGGAACAATTTAAATGTATTTTTATGTTAATGAGAGCCTTAGCTATGAGAAGGATAAAACTTTCAGCGTTTATTTTATTCATGTTTTAAATGTTATATTATATGGTGTTAGCTAATGTTCATGTGACCTCAAACAATTAATGTTAACTTTTTAAACTGATATTTAAAAACAAAGATCATCTTTAGAACTAAAACACTTAAGATTTATAAAGAGCCCTGCCTTACTTGAGATAAGGCTCTGTGTCCCAACTTACTGCATGTGAGAATGACTACGAAAGCAGTGGGTCAGATGTTATTTCATTTAAAGTTATATTCAAAAGTTCTTTTTTTTCCTATCAAGATTACTAGGATCTCAAACAAGAAATATAATAAATAACTCAGCCTAAAAATTCAGGGTAGCTATTACACGAACTAAGTATATTTACTCTTGTTAATTTTATTTTGTAATTTCCTTATGAGTGATCTAAAGATTCCCTGTTAGTGTTTTACAGAATTGTTGCTTTAAGAACACAACATGGGTTAATTAAAGATAACAAGTCAACACCAAAAGACAGACAGAAAAATACAGATCCCAATTAATAAAAAGATAAATAATTTTAAATTACAGACATTAAAGCCCAGTACTCTTAATATAAGGCTGCTAAAATTTATTTGCTGGATGTTTAAGATTAGGATTTAAAATTAAATTAAATGAAAAGGGCCAAGAAAACCAATATTTGATTCTTGCCCTCTGAGTCAGTCTGTATCCAGGGAACAGGGGACTTCTCTAAAGAGCTTTGCAACTCTGAGCCACATAACCTCCTGATTAAGGAGATTAATGAGACCACTGGAGAACAGAAAGCCAATAAGTGCATTTTCTATGAAGAAGACAGTCATCAGAGAAGGGAGACATTCCTGATGCTTCCGAGGAAAGCCACATGGTCAAGCAAGACCTGGACACACCTAGCGAAAATGGCACTAGCAGAACTGAGAAGCTGCTCTCAAGTTTCCCCAGGAATGACTCCCGTAAAAGCTCAGCTGACTGTTCATAATAGATAGAAACAAAAGTCAGTTTGACTGCTTCATCTTAAACATTTAGGAAAGACAGTTAAACGCAAAATACAGCCATTCCTGGGCATTTTAAATAATAACAGTAATAATAATATTTTAAGGTATACACTTTATGTTAGCCTCCCAAAATAAATAAGACTGGAGGCTACAAGAAGGGTTCTCAGACAGGAATGCCTGATAACTATAAAAAGAGAGTATCAAGAGGAGCTGCCAGAGGCCGAAGTTTTTAGTTTAAGGCCTACAGATATTCCTAACCTACACAGGTAACCTTGGTGTTTGCTAGTACAATTATCCAGCCTTGAGTAACAGAATTAAGGGTTTCTCTATTAGACACAGAGGTCATACTAGTAAAAGAATTTTGCAGGATCAGATGGTATTAAATTATTAAACTGTATTTTATGGGGAGGGACAACTGTAACCCTAAATTTTAAATATTAAGTTGACAGTCCTGATAACTGGGGATATTTAAGACTGGTGAGGGAGCTTCTATACAGTGACATGTTCCAGCTGCTGCAACATTTATTCAGTACTCATGTATTTTGTTTCTCTCATAGAAGAACCCATCCCCAGATGACTTTACAACCTGTACTTCCCCAACCAGACTTCAAACCGAACTGACTTCGAAAAGGCAACTCATGTCTCTCAGGCCGTACCCCCTCACATCACCCTCTCTCAGCTCAGAAGAAATCAAAATGAGTTATGCCTCGCTTCTTACTACAATGGAGCCAAAAATAAATAGACTATCAATATAAGTAATTAATTAAGTCAGTAAAATCAGGGAGACCGGTTTTGGGTGAGTTCAAAAAATGGGGAGACTGTTACCTGAGGAATTAAATTTCCCTCAGTGCTCTTCCCCTACCCTATCAAAGATTTGAAAGGGACACATTAGAAAATGTGGGAATGATAGACCCAACCTGATATTTTATTTAAATTGGAGCCATCTTGACACAAAGCCATGAAAAGATAATTTTGGCTTAACTATAAATTACAGCAAATTCTGAACCTGTTTGAATGCCTGCCCATGCCTTGAACTCACCCATGCATGGCTCTCTGACCAGATAACAGCCCTCTCTGAAACTTTATTTACACCTCATAAATATTGGCCTTCCATGGCCAGACAACACTCTCTGAGTCTCTAATGGTCCTCATAAATTCTGATGTTGGGGCCAGCAAAAAAAAAAAAAATGTAAACTATCATTAGTGTGATGCTTGTCAGAGTTCTGTTATCTGTAACCACCCTTTTCTGTAACATTCTGCGCTATAAAACCATTCTGTAGGAAAGGTGGGGTTGCTCTCTTGTTCCCGCCGTTTTGGGAGGGAGACACAGCCCGGGTGGTGGAAATAATAAGTTTGATTTAATTTGATTTTAATTGGAGTCAGTGGTCTTTTCTTCCGTCCTGGTCTAAAAGGTAAACACTCCACCAACATGGATCTCTGCCTGCCTAAAGACTACTTGAGAAACTGCCTCTGAGGATGGGCACTTGACATATATGTTGTTGTCAGGAGCTTTAGCTTCCATTCAAATGAGACCATCAAAGCTGGGTCTGCATCTATGTGACCTGGAGGACATTGTTTCTTATTTTCCAAATAACATGAGTCAGCAGTGCTGACTTCTCTCTTTGTAGGTAAACTGTGGCCACTGAAAGCTAAGTGTCTCCGCATGTGGACTGTGAAGCCATTTGGTCATCCTCCACTTTTCATGGTGTTTCTTGCTGCTGCACTAGGAGTTTGGTATTTGCTTCACGAAATACAAGGAGTTCAACTGGGACACAGTGCTGGAGGGAGTCCTGTCACGTGTGGTGGGTCAGGGACTGCAGGAGAATGGACCAACCAGGCTTCTATTCCACATAGCTTGTCCCCTTAACCATAGCAACCTGATTCTGAACATTGCCCTGAAACATCTCCATATAACAATGTGCATTTTATGGAGAGGATTCAGACATATACGTGATTCCTGTCTGCACCATGTCAGCCACAAGCCATTTGGAAGTCAATGACAGATCCACATGGCTTGACAAGAGATGCTTTATCACACACCTGCACATCACAGCTCTGGGCCCACTACTCAGCAGCCTCCAACATACTGGTATCTGTGTTATACACCATTTTCATGAAACCCAGTCAATCAAGGCACTGTCTGGTACCCTCATGGTCAGCAACAGGACATCCAAAGATTCTCCAGGGCCACCTGGTCATGGGAATTTCAAAAATTTCATGGTATTTATCTAGCCATTTTTCAAGGATGAATTTGGAGAAACTGTGGGTTTAAATTCATTCAGGAACCATTAAATTTTGAGGAAGCACATTTCAAGGAAAGCTCTGGTGAACTCTCAGAGGCAAGGCTTCCCAAAGAGTGGCCAAAAGGACACATGAAGCCAGGCCCATTGAGGTCTCCAATGTAAGGTCCATGTATGTTTTGACTCACAACTATGGCTGCCAATCTTTCAGAATAAAATCATGTGATATCCAGGCTGAGTTTGACAGTACTCTTTGGAAAGCCACCCTTTTCTATATCTCAGTTTTCAAGGGTGAATCTCATGCATGGCCACCTAAAATCCCAACACAATTCATGGCAATACTTCTCTGAGGTCAGTTCCATTACTCAGTCTCTATGGGAAATCACACCATAGTTCAAGCTCAGGTGGACCCAGGCATCTTTACCAACCACCACACAGCTGACCACAATTAA
The DNA here is from genome assembly GCF_048772815.1 of Callospermophilus lateralis. Lineage (NCBI taxonomy): Eukaryota > Metazoa > Chordata > Mammalia > Rodentia > Sciuridae > Callospermophilus > Callospermophilus lateralis. The sequence continues at coordinate 377,544 of NW_027513360.1, read as the reverse complement.
AACCAAAACACTCCCACATGGCCCTCATCTTCTTCCACATATACACTCATCATAACCTCTGGCTGAAGGTTTCCATGAGGGCCGCAGCCCAAGACACTGTTCAAAATAAGCACACTTGTGCCTCATTTGCCTAAAGTCAGGGTGGCCTGGACACCCTTCCTGTGAACAAAGAGTGATCAATTAGTCCTGCTCTATAACTGCTCCGCTTCTCCAATTTGAGGCCTACTGACTGTCTGGTATAGATTCTTCATAAGAATTTGTGTCATGAGAAAACTCAAGCACCTATCAGCTAGCCTCTGGAGGGCTTTGAAGAACTCATTTGACCCAAAGGATCCCTATTTTCACTTGATGGAGGTCAGGAAGGTTACAAAAGATGGCGAGACACTTCATCCACAAAGACTTCTCTTTTGGCCATTTTGGTTATGAATGCACACTTGGAAACTTTCTTTAGATGCATCAGATGCTGACAATCTAAGCCACTGCCTCACAAAGGGCCAAGAGGCTGATTCAGTCACATCCCTTTCCAAAGCAATTAAGCAAAGAGCCACAGGTGATGCCCATTCATTTCCATTTGTAAACTGTTTTCTTCAGGGTTCACAAAGGGGTGGCCTGAGGCAAAGACCTTCCTGACATTCAGGACAACAGAACAATAGGTAGGCAAAAAGCCCAAAGCAGTGTTTCTCCACTGAGACATTACTGGTCACACAGAATTTTGAGTTTTTGAGATGCTCCCATTCCCTTCAACTATTAAGTACATGCCCATGTCAGAGAGCTTGGAGGTGGTGCATATCTTGGAAACAAAACCATGAGGCTATTCTGGAGAGTGGCCCGTATTCAAGAAGAAGAGAGGAACTTAGGAAGGTAGTAGGTGTTACCCATCCATAAGGCAAGCCACTCTCCATTCTTATATTGGGCAGGATGAATGCTGGGAAGCTTTCTACCAGACAGGACACAACCATTGATGCATTCTCTTTTCAAATGTCTATAACCATGTATACAGTGGGATACACAGACATAGAAACACTCATGTTGTCAAATAAATTTCTAGAAACATTCCACTCCAAACAAACAAACCGACTTATTCTCAGAACATGAGACTAAACAACAAACTCATAGGGACACCCACAACAGCACCTCCTTCCCCCAAGTATGTCTGTGACTATCCTCTGTGTCCTCTGACTGGTGGGCCATACTATGTTCCCCGAAATGGCCTGTTCTGTCTCAGATATGGTCTTCTTTGCCAACTCTTTGAAGTTGTCAGGAGCCATGGTTGAGCAACTACCTGCTTTCTCAGAAAAGGCTTCTATTCAGACCTCTCCTGGCATTTGGCCATCATCACGTAAGTAGGTACCAAGAAAGACTGACTCTGTCCTTGATAAATCCAAACAATTGAGACCACTGGGACTGGGACTGGGACTTCTCTGGGTGCCTGGCAGTCAATCACCAAGGAAGTGTGGTAGGTGACTTCCTTCAGGAAATGAATGAGGTCACTGCCTTGGCAACCACTTTGTACTAACAGTTGCTTCCAAGGGTCCCATGGGATGGAGTCTGCCCCTACTTCCTGTGACACTTACACAAGTTAGAATGGTATATCAACCACAGGCACCCGGGACCAGCTCTCCACACAGGCCTGGTTTGGTCCATTTAATCTACATTAAGAAGAGAGAGGCTGATTCAGTCACATTCCTTCATCCTGACCAGGTTGTTTGACATGGAAGTTGACTTTTGCTCTCTCACATGCTTCATAGGTGCCTACATCTTCTTCAGGGATGATTTCTGCATGGAACTTTGAGGTTCTCAGCAGGTGGAAGATCGCCTACATTCCTGTAATGTAAGATCAACAATTTCCGTGTTCTTCTGTAAAGTTAGATTGAGGGAAGAGTGTATGGTTAAGGTTAATAACAGGTTCGATTTCGATTAGGAATCATTTTGCAGAATAAATAATGGTATTGGAAACCTGTTATATTTACATGAATATGCAGGTGAAATATAATTATGAAAACAGAAATCTAGGTAAGATTTGAAATCCATAAGGGCATTGGGTGGCCTGGACCCCATCCTTTGAAGCAGGAATGATCAAATAGCCCTGCTGCTAATACTGCTCTTCTTCTCCAATTTGAGGCCTACTGACTGTCAGGTATATATTCTTAATGTGATTTGGAGTCATGAGAAAACCCAAGCACCTATGGGCTAGCCTCTTCAGGTCTTTGAAGAACTCATTTGACTCAAAGGATTGCTATTCTCACTTGAAGGTAGTCAGGAACTGAAAAGGTCATTGAACGTTGGAGGAAAAGACCAACAAGAAACTGTCTCATGCCAAAAGAAATGGTTTATTGGGGGTCCAGCTTCTGGGGCTCAGAGCTCACTCCAGAGGAGGAAAGAAAAAAGAGCCCCAAGAACAACTTGAGCAGAGTTTATATACATTCTTTAGAGAGGGCAGGGACTTTACATACATAATAGCCTCCTTTAGGAAATCATCATACGCTGCAGGAAAATCAAATAGCAACTCTAAAACAAGATTAGCACATCCATTGGCGGGAACAGGTCGGGCAGGGGTGATTGGTTAGCCCTGAGAAGGGGTATACATTTTAACTGGTTGGTTGAAGCCCTGAGATGTATTCGTGGTGAGCTGCAGGCTTTCTGGGAAGGGGTTGTTTAGCTACTAGGTGGTCAGGGAAGATTTCAACACACATCTAATAGGCAGTTCTGGGAATTGTCTTAACTGCCACAGGAATTTCAGGTTCTGAGTGCAGCTTGGAAACTTTACAAAACCTGGTTCTTTACGTTTCAATTTAAATTTCTTTTATTCTTTCATTATCCACTCCTTTTTCTGACTACTTTTAATCTTAAAAGTAATGAATCATAAATATTGCGGGTTCTCAGATTCTATTTCTGACAGTGGATAGTATTTTTATCTGATTACCATGAGTTTTTTCCTGCCCGATCTGAACCTGGAGAAAGGAAACTATGCGGTTTAGCAAACAAGGTCCCACAGTTAGTAACACCATAAGGATGATCAGGGGTCCAGCTAAGTCTGATAAAAGTTTAGTTAACCAAGGGGACTGGATAAACCATGACTCAAAACACCCTTGTTGAATTTCCCTTTCTCTCTGGTGCTCTTCAAGGCATTTTCTCAATTTACTCATGGATTCTTTAAAACTCCACTATGGTCAGCAATAAAAACAACATTCTTCTCTCAGTGCAGCACAGATGCCCCCCTCCCTCATGAAGAGGAGGTCTAATCCTTGCCTTTTCTGTAAAACAACTTCAGAGAGAGAGGTTAAGGATTCCTGCAAAACTGTGATGGAGGTCTCTATCGTTTTCAAGTCTTGATCTATTGCTGTTTCTAATCGGGCCATTTGTTGTGACCCACGGATCATAGCAGCTGTTCCCGTACCCACTCCTGCAGCAACTCCTATCCCCAGTAGGATGGCTAGAGTAAGAGACACTGGCTCCCGGTGAAATCAGGTTGTTTGTCCCCCTAGTAGACCTTCAAATTATTCTGCATCATCATAGAGCACCCTGGGGAGTATCTGCACCATTACACAATAATTTACAGAGCTATTTAATACCTGGGCTGAAATGCAAGGAGTTCTGATTGTGTGGAGTTCAGTACCATAATGGTTCCTTTTATTAGTTCCCAGGGGGAGGAGTCAGCTGTATTCTGGACTGGGAAAGTAGGCAAAGACCGAAACCAGGAAGTATGAGATGGTAGAGGGGTTCTGGTAGATCTAGGCATGGGAGGTTTAGGAGGCTTAATTCCTGGCTTGAGGGGATTGGGCCCTATTGCTGTGGGCTTTTCTTCCTTTTTAAGCTGGATGGTGAACCAGAGACCAAAGTCATAACCAGGGCCATAAATATAAAATCGCATTCCCCAAGTATTTCCCACAGGCCATGTTGTTCTGAGGTAGCCCCTTCCGTTGGAAGTGAAAGTTATTTGAGGGGGTAACATAGACTATTCTTTCCACAGCGAGTTTTTGACACCGCTTGGCTAGCGGCACATTTCTTGGGATCAATCCAGGTGTCATTTGGTCCTACCTGAATCATACTGTCTGGAAAGTTTGGGTTCCACAATGCACTCCCGTTTGTTCACATCCCCAAGATCTACAATAAAAGTCAATGGGTCCTCCACACGTTTGGGCCTGTTTGCAACTTCGGAAATCAGCTGGGCACACATAAAAATCAATACTGGCTAGTTTACACCTGAGTTGGGGAGATGACATCCATAATTCATGGGGTAAGGTGGTCTATGTTGCCCTGGTTTTTGTTTGAGTGGGATGTGTGGGGTCCTCTATGTCAGGGAGATCCCAGTCAGAGAGGCCTATGGCAAGCTGACAAATGTCTCGGTGGAGAGATGGCCACCTAGTCCATAAGGTGGCTGTATGTGAAATAGACCACACTACTTGCCCAGTAGGATTTATAACTTGCCATTGTTGCTGAACAGGCTGATGGGGATTAGGAATGCTGGTGGCCAGGGGAAGAATCCATAGCCCTATCCACATGACAGACACGCAACTTGAGAGGGTTACCAGTCAGTTTCAGTTTCCAGCCGGAATCTGTACAGGGCACAGGCTTGAGATGTGAGGCATGTATCCAGGAAGTGATCCCATCCAATTTCACCACTGTAGGTGTTATAAGAAGCACCTGGTATGGTCCTTTCCAGCAGGGTTCCAGGGATGACACCTGATGCCGTCTCACGTAGACTAAGTCTCCCACTTGATAACAATGTGGGGTTTCCTTGTCTCCAGGCTGATAAGCAGTGGCCAACTATTTCCACAGGTATCGCTGGGTGCTGTGTTTGTTCAAGGGCTTTAAGTCTGTCAAGCAAGGGTGTGTGAAAGGAATCATTAAGTCTCAGAGTTGGGGTTAGGTCCCTTAGTGGAGGAGGGGCACCATAGAGAATTTTATTATTGGTGAGGTTACACAAAGAGGCATAGAGTTTATTTCTTGCAGGAAACAGTGCATAAGGTAGGAGCATAGTCCAATATTTTATGCCGGTCTCCAGGCTTAATTTCGTTAAGGTCTCTTTGATGGTTCTATTCATCCTTTCTACCTGTCCTGAGCTCTGGGGTCTATAAGCACAATGTAACTCCCAATTAATCCCCAGGGTCCTGGCAAATCCCTGACTTACTTGGGCTACAAATGCCGGTCCATTGTCGGACCCTATTACCTTAGGCAGGCCGAACCTTGGAAAAATGTCTTCTAGGATCTTTTTGACCACCATCTGAGCCGTTTTTTCTTCATGGAGAAGGCTTCGACACATCCTGAAAAAGTATCTACAAAGACTAGGAGATATTTAAGTCCATAACTTGCTGGCTTAATTTTAGTAAAGTCCACTTCCCAGAATTGTCCTGGTCTGGTTCCTCATAAGTGCTTCCCTGCAGGAAGCTTGGATGGGTATTAACTAATTGACAGACTTGACAAGCTCTAGTCACCTGCTCAGCTATTTCTTTCCTCTGTGAGTCAGTCAATAATAAGTCCTTTCTTCGGTCCTTTAAGAGTGCCTACAACTTCTTTGTGTCTAAGTGGGTGAGCTAGTGTAAGTCTTTGACATAAAGGTGGGCTTTTTGAAATTGTAAACTTGGCTCTGTAGGGTCCCAGAGTTCTGTATCTGTCTCCTCAGATGATAAGTTGCCTGAAGGTTCCGGAGCTGCCAAGTCTCCTGATTTTTGTTCCCCCTCATGTGGAAAAAGTTAACAGAGTCACTTCGTTTAGGGCTGCCAATTAAGCTTCCTCATCTGCCCTTCTGTTTCCAACCACCACGGGGTCGTTTCCCTTCTGGTGCCCTGGACAGTGCCCTATAGCTAGTTCTTTAGGGCCCTGCACTGCTGAGAGAAGGTGTAGGATCTCATCTTCATTCTTTATTTCTTTCCTGGAAGAGGTTAATATTCTCTTTGCTGGTAAATAGTCCTGTGCACATGAGCAGTGGCAAATGCATAGCGGCTGTCAGTGTATATGGTGGCCCTTTTGCTTTTTGCTAGTTCCAATGCTTTCGTAAGAGCAATCAGTTCTGCTTTTTGGACTGATGTCCCTTCTGGGAGACCAGAGGACCAGATGACATTAGTTTTGCTAAGTACTGCTCGTGCAGCCCGCCGCTTACCGTCTTGGAGGAAGCTGCTGCCGTCCATAAACCATACGACTTCAGGGCGAGGCAGTGGCTGATCCTTCAAGTCTTGTCGTATACTGGTTTTCTCTGCCAGTATGTGTTGACACTCATGAGCGACGGGTCCTGATGATACTTCTGGCAGCAGTGTAGCTGGGTTGAGTGGAGCAGGGGGTCCCAGCATTATACTGTCTTTGTCAAGCAAGAGGCTCTGGTAGTGCTTAATTCTGGAGTTTGATAGCCACCTCTCTGGAGGCTGGCAGATGATGCTCTCCAGGGCATGGGGGACTATAATGGTGAGCTTCTGTCCCAACGTTCATTCATGAGCATCTTTTATTAGAAGGGCTGCCACTGCTATAGCTCTTAAGCAAAGGGGCCACACGCTAGCCACTGGGTCCAGTTTTTTTTTATAAGAATGCTACTGGCAATTTCCAAGGTCCCAATGTCTGAGTGAGCATTCCCTGTGCTATTCCTTTCTTTTCTTCTATGTAGAGATTGAAGGGTTTATCTACATCTGGTAGTGCTAAGGCTGAAGCAGAGAGAAGCACCCTTTTTTGACATTATCAATAGCTTGTTTGTGCTCAGGGGTACATTGGAAGTGGGCATCCCCCTTTATCAGCCTGTATAAAGGTGCAGCCAGAGATGCGAACACAGGAATCCATAACCTGCAAAAGCTGGCAGTCCCAAAAAACTCTCTGAGATGTCTCTTATTAGAAGGGGGAGGTATCTGCACAACGGTTTGTTTTCTGGGCTCAGTGAGCCATCGTTTGCCACCCGTAAGAGAATAACCCAGGAAGATTACTTCTTGCTGACAAAAGTGGGCCTTTTGGCAGAAGCCCTATATCCATGCCGAACAAGCTCGAATAATAGTGCTTGGGTCCCAGACTCAGAGTTCTCCTTGGTGTCGGCTGCCAGTAGCAGATCATCCACATATTGGAGTGGGGTGACTTCAGGGTGGGAAGTTCTGAAGTCGTTGAAGTCCCTGTGGAGGGCTTCATCAAAGAGAGTGAGGGAGATTTTGAACTCCTGTGGGAATCTAGTCCCGGTTAATTGGCCAGATGTTTCAGTTTTTGGGTTTATCCACTTGAAAGCAAACAGCAACTGACTATCCTTATGTAGGGGCAAGCAGAAGTAAGCATCTTTTAAGTCCAGCACAGTGTACCATTCTCGCTCTGGATTCAGAGTGCTAAGCAAATTATATGGGTTGGGTACTGTGGGGTGAATGTCCTGCACTCTGTTGTTGATCTCTCTTAGGTCTTGAACAGGACTGTAGTCCCCAGTTCCTAGTTTTCTAACTGGTAGCAGCGGGGTATTCCAGGCTGATTGACAGAGCCTTAAGACCCCAAGAGTCAGGTATTTCTGAATATGGGGCCTTATCCCATCCTTAGCTTCTTTGCTTAGAGGATATTGTTTAACACTGATTGGAGAGGCAGAGGCTTTTAATTATACTACTATTGGAGGTTGTTTAAGGGCTAGACCTAACCCAGCAGTTTCTGCCCAGGCATTAGGATAATCTTTTATCCATTTCTGTGCGAGTTTGCTTTGTTGATCAGTCCTAGGGGACCCGAAGAGTGATGTTCACCTTCTATGGACATAGTCAAAGCCGTGACTATGGGAGCTTTTACTGAAGGCTTTAGAAACTCCACTTGGGGACCATCAGGGATAAAGGTTATTCTAGACCAGAGTTTGGTAAGCAGATCCCTGCTCATCAATGGGGCTGGGCATTCTGGGATTACTAGGAAAGAGTGTGGACTTTTTCATTTACTAGGTCCATAATCCTCTTATTTGTCCAAGCCCGATATCTACTGCCATTAGCCCCTTGAACTAGGGACCATTTATTTATTTATAGGGGGCCCAGTGGGGTCTTAAGGGCTGAGTATCCTGCTCCTGTATCCATTTCAAAGTTCACTGGAATCCCCTCCACTTCAAATGTTACCCTGAGATCGGGGAGGGGATCCAAGCCCCGACTTTCTTAGTTCTCTTCTAGAGTCAGCATGGCGGGCTTGTGTGGCTGCTCCTTTTTGGGCCACTCTTTGGCTCAGTGTCCTTTTTCTTTTCAGTAGGCACATTGATCTGATGCCAGGGGCAGCCTTTGGCGTGGGCCCAGGTATCCCTTTCTGTTTCCCTGCATTTAACCTTCTGGAGTATTTGTTGCTGTGAACAAAACCTTAGCCAATGCTTTAGTCTGCCTTTTGCTCCTTTCATCCTTCTTTTGTTCCCTTTCCTTCTCTCTCCTCTGTTCCTTCTCCTCTTCAATTTCTCTCTTATAATATACTTTCTCAGATTCTCTGACTAAATCTCTTAACATCACATCTTGTAATCCATCTAGACATTGTAACTTTCTCTTAATATCTAGGGCAGCCTGCTCGATAAAGGCCATTGCAACAGATGCCTTTTGGTCCTCTGCCTGAGGATCAAAAGAAGTATATTTCCTTTATGCTTCCATAATTCTCTCCTGAGACATACAGGGAGACTCATTAGGCCCTTGGATAATCTCTCTTACATTGGCCAAATTAGTCGACCCTCTGGCGGTCGCTCGGAGACCCGCTATACCCGCTATTAGAGCCTGGCGATAAGTGGACAGATGCTACCTACCTTTAAAGTTGTTGGGTTCCCAGTTGGGTCGGTTCATTGGCCCGTAGGGACGGAGAGGGAGCATCACAGGGGATTCTGAGTTTTCTATTATCCATCACCGCCGGGTTCCTTTAGGTGGCCCAGCTTCCTCCAGAGGAGGAGGGGCTGCTGCTGCTGCAAGGAAGTCCCCTGGAGGGCTTCAGTCTGGCCCAATTGCCTCTAGCAGCTGAGAGGCTGAGTCAGGGGCGGGAGGATCATCTGGAATGTGTTGGGGGTTGGGGAGCGAGGGTAGAGAATGAGGAGGGGGAAGAGTATCCAGTCTTGTGACTCAGGGAGAATGGTGGGGAGAGCGGGAGTTGTGGAAGGTTTGAATGATATAATCATGAGGGAAGGAGTATATGTCTGTTGATCTGGGTGGCCACGTGGCCCCAGCTAAAAGACAATATCTCTGACTTTTCGGATTAGAGGGAAGTGGAAGGATCCTTCTGGTGGCCATCCGAATCCCAGGATGGGCCATTCTGAAGCACAGAGAGTCTGCCAGCTCTGGCGTTTTACTGAAAAAGAAAGATTCTGGGCCCTTGAGCGGACATCAGTCCAATGATCAAGGGTCAGAGACAGAGGCATGGAAGTGCTTTGTCCCATAATGGAAGTTACTCAAACAGGGACAGTGAAGACACAAACTCGACACACACAATGACAACAGTAAACATTTACCATGAGTCCAAGACAACGATTAGAACTGAGTAACTGGCAAAACCTGATGGGTTAGACAATAAAGACAGACAGTAAACTCAACCTGAGTTCAGGACAATGAACAAAACTGAGTAGCTGGCAAAACCTTTTGGGCTGGAAAACCGAATCCTGAAGCAAAATATAACCCAGTTGAGGAAACTACTATTCCTTGATTTTTCTAGTCCTCTGGAGTGCCCCCAGGGACGTGACCTTTGGCTCTGTCACACTTCTGTCAGCCAACATAGGAGAGACCTAATGCCCTCACCCACAGCAACTTTGCCATGCCCTAAACTGAAACCCAAAACAAGAAACAGGCGCCTTACTTACCCTAAGAGAAGTCAGTAGGCGTGTTTCATCCGCTGCTGCCGAATATCTCACCTGGGGCCTCCAGATGAAAAGGTGGGGCGAAGGTCGGAGAAAAACACCACCAAGAGACTTTCTCATGCAACAGAAAAGGGTTTATTGGGGGTCCAGCATGCTGGAGCTCAGAGCTCACATCAGAAAAGCAAACAACAAAGAGCCCCGAGAACAATTTGAGCAGAGTTTATATACATTCTTTAGAGAGGGCAGGGACTTTACATACATCATAGCCTCCTTTAGCAAATTATCATGTACCCTGGGAAAATCAAATAACAACTCCAAAACATGATTAGCACATTCATTGGCGGGAACAGGTCGGGCAGGGGGTGATTGGTCAGCCCTGTGAATGGGTAGACATTTAAACTGATTGGTTGAAGCCCTGAGATGTATATGTGCTGAGTTGCACGGTTTCTGGGAAGGGGTTGTTAAGTAACAAGGTGGTCTGGGAAGATTTCAACTCACATCTAATGAACACATCAAAGAATTGTCTTTACTGACTCAGGAATTTCAGGTTCTCAGTGCAGCTTGTAAACTTTACAAAACCTGGTTCTTTACGTTTCAATTTCAATTTCTTTTATTCTTTCTGAACTTTACAAAGGAAGGCCAGAGACTTCATCCACAATGACTGCTCTTTTTGCCATTTTGGTTTTGGATGCATGCATGGGATCTTTTTTAGATCCATTTGGTGCTGATATTCTAAGCCACAGCTTCACACAGGGTCAAGAGGCTGATTAAGACACATCCCTTTCCAAAGCAATTACTTCTCTGAGGTCAGTTACAGAACTTAGTCTCTGAGCAGAATCACACAAGAGTTCAAGCCCAGATGGACCCAGTCATCTCTTCCAACCGCCACACAAATGACCACAATTAAAACCAAAACACTCCCCCAAGGCCCTCATCTTTTTCCATATATACACTCATCATAACGTCTTCCTGGAGGTTTCCATGAATGGCGCTGTCCAAGAGAGTGTCCAAAATAAGCTCCCTTGCCCCTCATTTGCCTAAGCTCAGGGTAGCCTGGACACCCTTCCAGTGAACCAGAATTGGTCACATAGGTCTGCCATTAATACTACTCTGGTTCTCCAATTTGATGCCTACTGACTGGCAGGTATAGATTCCTTATGTGATTTGGAGTCATGAGAAAACTGAAGCACCTCTGCAGGGCTTGTAAGAACTCATTTGACACAAAAGATCACTATTCTCACTTGATGGACATCAGGAAAATAACAGAGGAAGGTGAGAGACTTCATCCACAATGACTGATATTTTTGCCATTTTGGTTTTGGATGCACACATTGGATCTTTCTTTAGATCCACCAGGCACTGAGAATCTAAGCCATAGCTTCACAAAGGGCCAAGAGGCTGATTCAGACACATCCCTTTCCAAAGTAATTAAGCAAAGAGCCACAGGTGATGCCCATTTATTTCCATTTTAAAACTGTTTTCTTCAGGCTTCACAAAGGGTGGCCTGAGGCAAAGACCATCCTGACATTCAGGACAACAGAACAATAGGTTAGCAAAAGGCCCAAAGCATGGTTTCTCCACTGAGACTTTCCTGGTCACACTGATATCTGAGTTTTCTGAGATGCTCGCCATTCCCTTCAGCTAACCAGTACATGGCCATGTCACAGAGCTTGGAGGTGGTACATATCTTTGACACAAAAATATGAGCCTATTCTGGAGAGTGGCCAAAATTCAGGAAGAAAACAGGAAACTAAGAAGGTTGTAGGTGTTGCCTTTCTATAAGGCGAGCCACAGTCCATTCATAAATTGGGAAGAATGAATGCTGGAAAGCTTTCTACTAGACAGGACACATCTATGGATGCATGCTCTTTTCTAATGTCTACAACCACAGACACACTGGGATACACAGACCTAGAAACACTCACCTTGTCAAAGGACTTTCTAGAAACAGTCCACTCCAAACCAAACAAACAGCCTTTCCTACCTATTCTCAGAACATGAGACAAAACCACAAACTCACAACCACACTCAAAAAGTCACTTCCTTCCCCAAAGTAAGTCTGTGACTATCCAAAGTGTCCTCTGACTGGTGGGCCATACTATGTTTCCCCAAAATGGCCTGTCCTGTCTCAGATCTGTTCTCCTTGTCCAACTCTGTGAAGTTGTCAGGAGCCTGTGCTGACCACCACCTGCTGTCTCAGGAAAGGCCCATTTTCAGAGGTCTACTTGAATTTGGCCATCCTCAAATATTTAGGTACCAAGAGAGACAGACTCTGTCCTTGTTAAATCCAAACAAGTGAGCCTACTGGGAATGGGACGGGTACTGGCTCTTTGTGCCTGGCTTCCTGGATCCCAATTTCAGAGAGTTCCATCACCAAAGAAGTGAGGTAGGTCAATTCCTTCAAGAACGGAATGAGGTCACTGCCTTGGCAACCACTTTGTCCTAACAGTTGCATTCAAGGGTCCCTTGAGATGGAGGCTGCCACTACTTCCTGTGACGCTTTCAGAAGTTAGAATTGTATATCAACCATAGGCACCCAGGAGAAGCTCTCCACACAGGGTTGGTTTGGTCCATCTTCTTTATTTCAAGAGGAGAGAGGCTGATTCAGATACATCCCTTCATCCTGACTAGGTTGTTTGCCTTGTAAGATGACTTTTGCTCTCTCAGGTCCTTCATAGCTGTCTCAATTTTCTCCAGGGATCATTTCTGCATCAACCTTTGAAGTTCTCAGCAGGTGGAAGATCCTGTACATTCCTGTATTGTAAGACCAACTCTGTCCCTGCTCTTCTGTAAAGTTAGATTGAGGAACAGTGTATGGTTAGGGTAAATAACATATTCTATTTGGGTTAGGAATCATTCTGCGGGACAAATAATGGTATTGGGTACCTGCGATATTCACAAGAATATATAGGTGAAATATAAGTACGAAACCAAAATTCTAGGTACGATTTGAAGCCAGAAGGACATTGGGCCCTTTAGTGGTATACTTAGCTTTGAATTATGTTCTGCACAGATGTCTCACATAAATAAATATGCAATGGCATAGGACCTTGTACCTTGGATGATTGAATGTTCAAGAGAACATCCAGTCAAAAAGGAATAGTCGGTAGGAATAGGAAGATGGTCAGTAGGTTTAGAAAAAAGAGTGAGAATAGGATTTGGACAAAAGGTTCATTAGCAATAGGGTTTCGGGTAGAGAGTGAAAGTAAATATGAGCACATATAAAGAGTCAGTCACAATGATGAACTGGGGAAAATATGTAGGAAAGCAGATATTAATAGAGACATTAGGAAATCAGACAAAGTATAATGTGAGTGATAGGATTAGGCATTTTCAATATGGTTGAGGTGGAATATATAATTTTAGGAAGAAAGAAATATGCAGTCACCAATAGGATTGACATTTGAGAGCATTAGGCAACCAGGACATGGTTGTTTTTAGTAATCCATGCTCACTTTTCATTTTGCTTTGGTGAAAGGTTAATAAAATAGGTATTTCTCACTTCCTGTTTTTCTTTATGCTTAACAAAACACTGTTGAAATCTTGAGAACTGTTTGCTAATTTTGTTCCCAAAATGTGCTGTCCCCAACTGCCAAACTGCAGAATGTACTCCCTCACCCGGTTGCACAAAAACTGCCCACTTGCCCTGACCCATCAATTAATTTCCCGCCCTGCCCTCTCCAAAAAATTATATAAGCTCTGTTTAAGTTGTTCTCAGGGCTCTCTGCTCTAGTCAAGTGAGTTCTGAGCCCCAGCATGCTGGAACCCCAATAAAAACTTTGCTGTTGCTGAGTGTAAATGGTATACTGTTCTGTACTTAAAAGATGCTTTCTTTTGCTTGCCTCTGCATAAAGATAGTCAGTTGTTGTTTGCTTTCAAGTGGGTAGACCCAGATAACGGAACTTCTGGTCAACTAACTTGGACTAGACTCCCACAGGTGTTCAAAACCTCCCCCAGTCTCTTTGATAAAGCCCTCCTCAGAGATCTCAACAACTTCAGAATTACGCACCCCAAAGTCACCCTGCTTCAATATGTGGATGTCCTGCTACTGGCAGCTAACAACAAGGAAAACTGTGAGTCTGGGACCCAAGCACTATTATCCGAGCTTGCTCAACTCGCGTATAGAGCTTCTGCCAAAAAGGCCCAAATTTGCCAGCAAGAAGTAATCTTCCTGGGTTATTCCCTTAGGGGTGGAAATGATGGCTCACTGAGCCCAGAAAACAAACCATTGTACAGATACCACCTCCATCTAACAGAAGACAACACAGAGAGTTTCTTGGGACTGCTGCCTTTTCAGGTTATGGATACCTGGGTTCGTGTTCTTAGCTGCTCCTTTATACCCGTTGTTAAATAAGGATGCCTAATTCCAATGGACCCTTAAGCACCAGCAAGCTTTTGATAACATTTAAGAACACTGACACTGAACTCCTCAACTTCACTGAGCCCAGCCTGCAATTTCAGAAAGCCCTACACTATGTTAAAAATGTACATCAACTTACTCACCTTGGTTCAAAGAAACTGCAGGCTTTCCTGAAAGATCAGGAACAGAGATTTCGACTAACTTACTCACAGTGAAAAAAAATTAACTGAACGGGTAACAAAAGCCTGTCGGTTCTGTCAATTGGTTAATGCTTACACTTCCAAGCTTCCTGCAGGAAAGCACCTACGATGAACCAGACCAGGACAATTCTGGGAAGTGGACTTTACTGAAATTAAGCCAGCAAGGTATAGACTTAAATATCTCCTAGTCTTTGTAGATAAATTTTCAGGATGGATTGAATCCTTTCTCACAAAAAAAAAAAACAAAAAAAACAAACAAAAAAAAAAAACAACAACAACAACAACAAAAACCGGCTCAAACGGTGGTCAAGAAGATCCTGAAAGATATTAAGATATTTTTTCAAGACAAGGCCTGCCTAAGGTAATAGGGTCTGATAATTGAACGGTGTTCATGGCCCGGGTAAGTCAGGGCTTAGCCAGGACCCAGGGGATTAATTGGAAGTTACATTGTGCTTCTAGACCCCAGAGCTCAGGACAGAAAAAAAAAAATAAATTGAACCATTAAAGAGACCTTAACGAAATTAAGCTTAGAGACCGGCATAAAATATTAGACTATGCTTCTGCCTTATCCACTGTTTCATGCAAGAAATAATCCCTCTGTTTCTTTGTGTAAACTCACCCCCTATGAATTTCTCTATGGTGCACCTCCTCCAGTAAGGCACGTAACCCCAACTCTAAGACCTAAAGATGCCTTCCACATCCCCTTGCTTGACAGACTTAAATCTCTTGAAAGAACTCAATGCTACCGGTGAAAACAGCTGACAACTGCCTTGCAACCTGGGGACAAGGGGACTCCACATTGATATCAAGTAAGGGACTTCATCTACATAAGACAACATCAGGTGTCATCCTGGAACCCTACATTAAAGGACCATACCAGGTGCTACTTATAACACCTACAGCGGTAAAAGTAGACGGAAACACTTCCTGGGTCCATGCCTCTCATCTCAAGCCTGCGCCCTGTCCAGACTCTGGCTGGAAACTGGGAAAGACTGGTAACCATTTCAAATTGCATATTCGCTATGTGGATAAGGCTATAGACTCTCCCCTTGGCCACCAGTACACCTAACGCTCATCAGCCCGTTCAGCAGCGATGGCTTATCACAAATCCTACTAGACAAGAAGTATTCTCTAACTCGTATACAGCTCCCTTAGAGACCTGGTGGCTAGCTCTCCACCCAGACATTGGTCAGCTGGCTGTAAGTCTTTCCTATTAGGATATCGCTGATGAAGATCCCACTAAAATTCAATTAAATTCCTTCCGTACCATAGATAATGGAAACAAACATTAGGGATTTAGGGACACGTGAGCCAGATGCAGGTTGGCTAGACTAGATTAGTATGTTTGCCCAGCAGACTAACAAAGCCACAAACAGCCATGGTTGTGTGGGGGGAAAGCCAACTTCTTCTGTAAGTCATGGGGATTTGAGCATACAGGGACTGCCTGGTGGAACGCAAAATCCTCATCAAATTCAGTACACAGCATTGGCCATATTACCAATTAGACAACCAAAACTGATGGCCCCCAAAGGAGTCTCTAGATCCTCAAATTCTGTGTTACCTTTTTAACTTCTGCAAGTGCTCAAGAGGGTGAAAGGAAATTCCCCTATGTGGAGGCCTTTTACCTCCTTCGCTCACTTCCTGAACTATGCATCTCCAATACATCCTCACCCTCAGGCTTCTGCTCCAGACTCTCTACTGTCAGTCCCACCTCAGCAACCTGATTTCTCTCCTCCAGTTACTAGATCAAAAACCCAAACCTCCGCCAGTTCTCAGACCATTGCCCCCTTGCTGAGGTAGCAGGTACTGAGGTACCCCTCTAAACACTCACTCCTCTCTTCTCCTGTCAGTGCCTACACCCAGTCTCCCCAGGTCCTCTTACCAGCTAACCCAAAGCTCAAACCAGCTGAGATGAGCCCTCAGACCCCTATCCAAGATGTAATATAAATGGCCTTTAAAGTTGCTTTGTCATCACTGAAAACAGGTTACTAAGAATGTAAAATCCCTCACAGGCTTTCTGGGATACTCACCCCCGTCTTCCCCTCTGCTCTACCTGTTCTACTGCTCAAGATTTTGTTGCTAGGAAAATCCCAAACCCCTTTCCCATTATGCTTTTACATCTCTCCTTTCTCATTCTCAGATCCCCGGAGCTGCTCTCATTCCTCGCCTTCCCCGTCTTTGCCCTCTATACCAGGCCCACAGAAAAATCTTAACTGAACTTCTCCAGAAGTCTTCACCATGGATGACTTTAGAACTTTCAGCAAAAGAGTCCCTATAAAAGAGTTCAGTGTAGATAAACTTCCTCTTTTTCTGTTGCCCTGTTATACTTGGCCACTGCTTGGAAAAATCAGCACTTCTAAGCTAGACAACCCCTTAATTGTTTTTCACACAATATGTGAACAAGGCCTCTGGCCTTGAGCTGGGGCTTCACAGAGATGGCTACATTTCTAAAATAAAAAATACCAACTGGGCTTCATGGTAACAGCTGAAGGAGGATAAAAGAAAAGGAAGAAAAAGCTCTCCCCCTCCCAGGTGTCCTTGAAAAGTTAACTTGCCCAGAACAGAGGAAATAACAGAAAAAATATCTTTTTGTGAAGTTCTGCAGACTGTGAACTTCTGAGCCCCTTTTCTTTCATGTTGGGTACAAAATTCTGAAACTACCTAAACTTGGGGTTCAGGGCGTTAATTGATTACAACAGAAGCGATGCACTCTGAATCCGGTTGCAACCAAATAGCACTGTTTTCCTGTTATCGGTGCTATCTTAGGTGCCTTGCCTTGTCTGTCCCTACAACAGTATAATTCTATATACTTAAACATTGTTTATGTTTTCATGAAATGGTCAACAGATGTGATTAATTGTGTAATGGTGCAGATGTTTCCCAGAGTACTCTATAATGATGCAGGTTCATTTGAAGTTCAAACAGGCGGGCATACAACACGGTTCCGCTGGGAACATGTATCCTTAACTTTAGCCATCCTATTAGGAATAGGAGTTGCTGCAGGGGTGGGCACAGAAACCCCTGCCCTAGTCCATGGGACACAACAAATGACCCAATTAGAAGCAGCAATAGAACAAAACTTAAAGATAGTAGAAACCTCCATCACAGCTTTGCAGGAATATTTATACTCTCTGTCTGAAGTTGTTTTACAGAACAGTCGAGGGTTGGACCGCCCATTCATGAGAGAAGGGGGCCTTTGTGCTGCATTGAGGGAAGAATATTGTTTTTATGCCGACCATACTGGAGTTGTAAAAAAAATCTATGAGTAAATTAAAAAGACACCTTGAAGAGCGTCACTGAGAGAGGCCCAAAAATGGTGGTTTGATTCTGATCCATACATTCCTTCTGGTTAACTACGATTTTATCAACCATGGCCGGTCCAATAATAATCCTCATATTACTGCAAAGTATAAAACCCTGTTTGCTCAAACGTGTAATTTTTTTTTCTCCAAGCTCAAATTGGACAAGTTAAACTTATGGTAATAACCCACTTGCAGATATAGAATGTGACACCAGCCTTGATCACTTTTATAATTATAAGTAGCCAGAAGAAGAAGTGGGGAATGAAAGGTTAACAAAATAGGTACTTGTAACTTCCTATTTTTCTGTATGCTTAACAAAACACTGTTGAAATATTGAGAACTGTTTGCTAATTTTGTTCCCATAATGTGCTGTCCCCAACTGCCAAATTGCAGAATGTATTCCCTCACCCGTTTACATGCAAACCGCCCACTCACCGTGACCCATCAATAAACTTCTGTCCCTGCCCTTTCCAAGGAAAGAATATAAGCTCTGCTTAAGCTGTTCTCAGAGCTCTCTGCTCTATTTCTGTGAGCTCTGAGCCCCAGCATGCTTGACCTCCAATAAACCCTTTGCTGTTGCATGAGACAGTCTCTTCGTGGTCTCTACCTCTGATGCTTGCAGGAACATTACTTGAATGATTGAATGTATAAGAGAAAATCCAGTCAAAAAGGGATAGCCAGTAGGATTAAGAAGATAGTCGGTAGGTTTGGGAAGAAGACTGAGTATAGGATTTGGAACAAAAGTTCTTTAGCAATAGGGGTTCTGTTAGAGAGTGAATATAAATGTCAGCACATGAGAACAGTCACAATAATGAACTGAGGAAAATATGTAGGAAAGCAGATATCAATAAAGACATTACTAAATCAGGCAAAGTATAAAGTGAGTGATACAATTAGACATTTTCAACAGGGTGAGTTTGAATATATAATCTTAGGAAGAAACAAATATGTAGTCACCAATAGAATTGATATTTGAGAGCATAAGGCAACCTTGGCACGGATGATTTTTGTAAACCATGCTCAATTTCTATTTAGGCTTTGGTACAATCATAAGTGTGACCTTTGCATTTGTGTCCAGAATTTTACTGTGATAAAATATATATGTAGATCTGGTGACACGAGTATTTCTTCCACCATTTCTGGGAGCAATATTTTGAAGACATATAAATGGGTATTGGGTGTACAAAGAGGTGTACACTGTGTCCATGAATATAGAGATAATGCATGAATAGACCATACAGTGAATAAATAATATAACTGTTTTCACTTTAAATTATGGATTGAACTGATATTTGAAAATATATAAGAAATCTTATATTGATTTACAATCATTCATTCTAACCAGTTATACATCTAATATTATTATAATGGTTATGGTTTATCATGAAGATATGTTAGTTTTGCTTCAAAAGCGATTATGGAAATCAAAAATAATGTGTTTGGAAAGAGTCAGTCACAATGCTGGCAATATGTGAACAAGGCCTCTGGCCTCGAATTGAGGCTTCACAGAGATGGCTACATTTCTAAGATAAAGAAGTTACCAACTGGACTCCATGGTAACAGCTGGCAGGGAGAAAAAAGAAAGAAAAAAAAAAGCTCTCCCCCTCCCAGGTGTCCTTAAAATGTTAACTTGCCCAGAACAGAGAAAAAAAAAAAAACAAAAACAAAAACTGCTTTCTCTGAACTTCTGCAGACTGTGAACTTCTGAGCCGCTCCCTTACATGTTGGGTACAAAATTCTGAAACAACCTAAACTTGGGGTTCAGGGAAGTAACTGATTACAACAGAAGCAATGCCCTTTAAATCCGGTTGCAAACAAATAGGACTGTTTCCCTATATTCGGTGCTATCTTAGGTGCCTTGCCTTGCCTTGTCCATCCCTTTTCTCATTTAAAGACCAGTCAAGAAACATGGAGAAATACATGTGTTCTGAAGCAGAAAGTGATTGATAGTGAAACAAATGCCTATACATTTCCTAACTTGTGGATGAAATTTATATCCTATGATGTGCATTAATTGAAGAAATAGTAATCTACCAGGGTTGAATAAAAATGAACGTCAAAATACACATCATGTCCGATTGGAATCTACTTGCATTGATGTTAAACTGGGTTAGTTACTGTAGAAATATTAGGATTCTTATGCACCATTCACTGAAGTTACTTTTCAGTACTAGGAAACAAATATGTATTTCAGGTGAATGAATATTTCTAAGAATAATATGGTGAAAAGTGGATTATAAATCCACATACATGAATATGAACGAATTTGATGAGTGTAAAATAAGACACATATTTCATTTTTTGAAAAATCTGGAGAGTATATATATATATATATATATATATATATATATATATATATATATACACACACACACACACACACATTAAAAATAGCAATATATATGCCAATTGAAATTTATAATGAAATATATATCATCGACAGATAGAAAAATATTTATTTTACTGAACATGGATTTATGAATAATATTGTTCAAGTAGGAAGCTCACCCATAATTTAAATTTTCAGTTCCAACATCGTTTAAGAGGAGTGATCCCTTACAATTTGTATCTGCCAAGTCAGCCACCTCACAAGAATGTACGTGTGGTACCAGGTAGGATTCTATCTGTGCATATAAAAATACAGGTGGTGAATAGGCTACAGAGAAAGGGAGAAAGGAATTCATATTTGGTTAACTTTAAAAAAACATGGAGAACTATTTCAACAAAAAATTGACTAGATTTATAACTCCTACCCTATATAATGCAAAAGGTAAGTCCAACTATACACCATGCCTCCTCTGAAATGGTTGTATTTTTATTCTGTTTGGGTTATTTTTCTCCATCATATTAGTATTAGTAGTCAGAATATAGTAGGGTAGGGGTTAGTGTCAGGGATTCAGTATTTCGAATGGAAAATTGGAAAATGAATACAATGTGTATGTAAACATGGGCTATACAAAAATGTTTCCACTCTTATCCAGAATAATGCCTTGACAGTACCTTCGCTCCAACTAAAACATCATTAGAAGAGAAGAGTTAGAAAATCAGTGAAAACACATCTTGAATGGAATATGCTCAGGATTTTGAAACCTTGGAGGTGGTAGAGGAGTTTGCAAAAGTAAGGGACAGGGTGAACACTCCACAAACATGGAGCTCTGCTGGACTGAAGACTTCTTGAGAAACTGCCTCTGAATTTGGCACTTGAAATATATCTTGTTGTCACAAGCTTTAGCTTCCTTTGTAGTGAGACCATCAAACCTGGGTCTGCATCTATGTGACCTGGAGGACACGGTTTCTTATTTTCTAATGAAAATGAGGCAGCAGTGCTGAATTCTCACTTTG
The DNA here is from genome assembly GCF_048772815.1 of Callospermophilus lateralis. Taxonomy (NCBI): domain Eukaryota; kingdom Metazoa; phylum Chordata; class Mammalia; order Rodentia; family Sciuridae; genus Callospermophilus; species Callospermophilus lateralis. The sequence goes on along the minus strand of NW_027513360.1, from coordinate 356,607 downwards.
TAGGTAACCTGTGGACACTGGGGGCTAAGTGTCTCCCAGTGTGGGCTGTGAAGCCATTTTTCATCCTCCAATTTTCATGGTGTTTGTTGCTGCTGCATTGGGGATTTGGTATTTGCTTCACGAAATACAAGGAGTTCAACTGTGTCACAGTGCTGGAGGGAGTTCTGTGACGAGTGTTGGGTCAGGGTCTGCAGGAGAATGCACCAACCAGGCTTCTATCCCACATGGCTTGCCCCCTTGACCATAGCAACCTGATTCTGAACATCGCCCTGAAATCTCTCCATATAACGAGATACCTTTACACAGAAGTATCTGCTGGCTGCACCATGTCAGTAACAAGCCGTTTGGAAGCCAAATGCAGATCCACATTGCCCCACCACATGTTTTATCACACACCTGCCCAGCACTGTTCTAGGCCCACTATTCAGCAGGCTACAACATACTGGCATCTCTGTTCTACACAATTTTCATGAAACCTAGTGAATCCAGGCACTGTCTGGTGTACTCAAGATCAGCATCAGGACATCCAAAGGTTCTCCAGTGCCACCTGGTTTTGGGAATTTCAAAAATTTTATGGTATCTGTTTAGCCATTTTTCAAGGATGATGTTGGAGGCACTGTGGGTTTCAATATATTCAGGACCTGTTAAATGGTGAGGAAGCTCATTTCAATGAAAGCTCTGGAGAACTCTCAAAGGCAAGGCTTCCCAAAGAGTGGCCAAAAGGTCACATGAAGCCAGGCCTATTGAGTTCTACAATGTGAGGTCCATGTGTTTTTTGACTCTCAACTATGCCTGCCAAGTCTTTCAGAATAAAATAATGTGATTTCCTCACTGAGATTCCCAGTGATCTGTGGAAAGTCAATCTGGGCCTAGATCTCAGTTTCCAATGGTGACTCTCATGCGTGGTCTCCTAAAATTCCAAAACAATTGATGGCAATACTTCTCTGAGGTCAGTTCCAGAACTCAGTCTCTAAGGGGAATCATACCAGAGTTCAAGCCCAGGTGGACCCAATCATCTCTTCCAACTGCCACACAAATGACCACAATTAAAACCAAAACACTCCCACACGGCCCTCATCTTCTTCATAACCTTTGGCTGGAGTTTTCCATTAGGGGCACAGTCAAAGACAGTGTCCAAAATAAGCTCCCTTGTCCCTCATTTGCCTAAAATCTCAGTGGCCTGGACACCCTTCATGTGAACCAGGAGTAATCAAATAGGTCTGCCATTAATACTTTTCCACTTCTACAATTTGAGGCTTTCTGACTGTGGGGTTTAGATTCTTTATGTGATTTGGAGTCATGAGAAAACCCAAGCACACATTGGCAAGCTTTTGCAGGGATTTTAAGAATTCATTTGACCCAAAGGATCCCTATTCTCACTTGATTGAAGTGAGAAACCTTACAGAGGAAGGCTAGAGACTTCATCCACAATGACTGCAATTTTTGCCCTTTGATTTTGGATGCACACATGGGATCTTTCTTTAGATCCATCAGGTGCTGATAATCTAAGCCACAGCCTCACACAGGGCCAGGAGGCTGATTCCGACACATCCCTTTCAAAAGCAATTAAGCAAAGAGCCACAGGTGATGCCCATTCATTTCCATTTGAAAACTGTTTCTTAGGGCTTCACAAAGGGGTGGCTGGAGGCAAAGACCTTCCTGACATTCAGGGCAAAAGAAAAATAGGTAAGCAAAAGGCCCAAAGCAGGGTTTCTCCACTGTGACTTTTCTGGTCTAACTGATATCTGAGTTTTCTGAGGTGCTCGCCAGTCCTTTCAGCTATCCAGTATATGGCCATATCACAGAGCTTGGAGGTGGTACATATCTTTTACTCAAAACCATGAGCCTATTCTGGAGTGTGGCCAGAATTCAGGAAGAAAATAGGAAATTAGGAAGATAGCAGGTGTTGCCCATCCATAAGGCAATCTTCTGCCTAATCATAAATTGGGCAGGATGAATACTGGGAAGCTTTCTACTAGACAGGACACATCCATTGATGCATTCTATTTTCTAATATCTACAACCACGGACACAGTGGGACACACAGACATAGAAACACTCGCCTTGTCACATGACTTACTAGAAACAGTCCATACCAAACCAAACAAACCGCCTTTCCTATCTATTCTCAGAAGATGAGACAAAACCAAAAACTCACACCCACAACCACAAAGGCACCTCCTTCCCCCAAGTAGGTCTGTGACTATCCGGAGGGTGGTCTGACTCATGGGCCATAATATATTCCCCCAACATGGCCTGTTCTGTCTCATATCAGGTCTCCTTAGCCAACTCTGTGAAGTTGTCAGGAGTCCGCGATGAGCCACTACCTGCTTTCTCTGGAAAGGCCAGTTTTCAGAGCTTTCCTGGCATTTGGTCATCCTCACAACAGTAGGACCAAAAAAATAATGTCTCTGTCCTTGTTGAATCAAAACAAGCGAGCCCAATGGGACTGGGACTGGGACTGACTATGGGTTCCTGGCTTCCTGGATCAAAAGTTCACAGTGTTCCATCACCAAAAGTGTGAGGTGTGGTCATTTCTTTTAGAAACTGAATGAGGTCACTGCCTTGGCAAACACTTTGTCCTCACAGTTGCTTTCAATTGACCAATGAAACGGAGGCTGCCCCTACTTCCTTTGAAATTTTCACAAGTTAGAATGGTAGATCAACCCTAGGCTCCCGGGAACAGCTCTCCACACAGGCCTGGTTTGGTATATCTTCTCTACATTAAGAAGAGAGAGGCTGATTCCGACATATCCTTTCATCCTGACCAGGATGTTTGCCATGGAAGATGACTTTTGCTCTCTCAGGTCTTTCATAGCTGCCTACATCTTCTCCAGGGATCATTTCTACATGAACCTTTGAGGTTCTCAGCAGGTGGAAGATCACCTACATTTCTGTATTGTAAGTCAAACTCTGTCCCTGTTCTTCTGTAAAATTAGATTGAGGGAACGGTGCATTCTTAGGGTTAATAACATGTTCCATTTGGGTTAGGAATCATTCTGTGGGATGAATAATGGTATTGAAACATGCAATATTTTTAAGAATATATTGGTGAAATATAAGTATGAAAACAGAAATCTAGGTAAGACTTGAAGCCCAGAAGGGCATTTTGCCCTTGATTGGGATACTTAGCTTTGAATTACATTCTGCACAGTTGTCTCACATAATTTGATATCGAATGGCAAAAGACCTTGTACCTTGGATGATTGAATGTAGAAGAGAACATCCACTCAAACTGGGATAGTCAGTAGGTTTAGGAAGAAGAGTGAGTATAGGTTTTGGAACAAATTTCTTTAGTAATAGGTTTTCGGTTAGAGAGTGAATGTAAATGTCAGCACATGAGAAGAGTCAGTCACATGATGAACAGGGGAAAATATGTAGGAAAACAGATATTAATAGATGCATTAGGAAATAAGGCAAAGTATAATGTGAGTGATAGGATTAGACATTTCCAACAGGGTTGAGTTTGAATATATAATCTTAGGAAGAAACAAATATGTAGTCACCAATAGGATTGATATTGAGCATTAGACAACCTGGACATGGATGTTTTTAGTAATACATGTTCAATTTCCATTTAGGCTATGGTACAAACATAAGTGTGACCCTTGCGTTTTGTGTCCAGAATATCACTGTGATAAAATATATATGCAGATCAGGTTACATGAGTAATTCTTCCACAATTTTTGAAGCAATATTTTGAAGATGTATAAATTAGTATTGGGTGTACAAAGACATGTACCCTATGTATATGAATCTAGAGAAAATGCATGAGTAGACCACGCTGTGAATTAATAATATAACTAGTTCTACATAAAATAATGGATTGAATTGATATCTTAAAATATATAAGAAATCTTATATTGAAATACTATCATTCATTCCAACTAGTTATACATCTAATGGTAATATTATGGTTATGGTTTATCATGAAGGGTGTGATTTTTGCTTCAAAAGTGATTATGTAATTCAAAAATCATGTGTTTAGAAAGTAGTCTCATGAAACGACCAGTCAAGAAACATGGAGGAATACATTTGTTCTGAAGCAGGAAGTGATTGAAAGTGAAACAAATTCCTATAAATATGCTAACTTGTGGATGAAATATATATCATATGATGTGCATAAACTGAAGAAATAGCAACGTACCAGTCTTGAATAAAAATGGATGTCAAAATACATGTCATGCCCCATAGGAATCTACTTGCATTGATGTAAAACTGAGTCAGTTACTGTAGAAATATTAGGATTTGTATGCATCGTTCACTGAAGTTAGTTGTCTGTATTAGGAAACAAATATGTATTTCAGGTGGATGAATACTTCTGAGAATAATCTTGTGAAAAGTTGATTATACATCCACATATATGAACATAATAGAATTTAGAGAGTGTATAATAAAACACATATATTCCATATTTTGAAAAATCTGGATAGGATATATATATATATATATATATATATATATATATATATATATATATATATATACAAAAAAAACCAAAGACATTAAAAAGTAGCAATATGTATGCCAATTGAAATTCATAGTGAAATATATATCATCCAAGGATGCAAAAATATTTATTATACTGAACATGGATTTATGTATAATGTTGTTCATCTAGGAAAATTAATCCAAAGTGTATGCAAAATTGTGATACAAAAAATCTTTCCACTCTCATCCTGAACAATGCCTTGACTTACCCTCACCTTAAGTAATTCACAATTATATGAAAAGAGGTAAAAAATCTGTGAGTACATATCTGGAATTGAATATGCTCATGATTTCACAACTTTGCAAGTGGTTGATGAGTTTCCAAAAGTAAGGGACAGGGTAAACACTTCACAAACATGGAGCTCTGCTGGACTAAAGACTTTTTGAGAAACTGCCTCTGAGGTTGTGCACTTGAAATATATGTTTTTGTCAGGAGCTTTACCTACCTTTGTAGTGAGACCATCAAAGCTGGGTCTGCATCTATGTGACCTAGAGGACATGGTTTCTTATTTTCCAATGAACATGAGGCACCAGTGCTGAAGTCTCTCTTTGTAGGTAAACTGTTGCCACTTCGGTCAATGTGAATCCCCGTGTGGACTTTGAGGCCATTTGGTCATCCTCCACTTTTCGTGGTGTTTCTTGCTGCTGCACTGGGAGTTTGGTATTTGCTTCATGACATACAAGAAGTTCAACTGGCACACAGTGCTTGAGAGAATCTTGTAACGTGTGGTGGGTCAGGCTCTGCAGGAAAATACACCAACTAGGCTTCTATCCCACATTGCTTACCACCTTGACCATAGCAACCTGATTATGAACATTGCCCTGAAACCCCAGGATATAACAAGATGCCTTTTCATATAATGGTCTCCTGGCTGCACCAAGTCAGTCACAAGCCATTTGGAAGCCAATGGCAGATCCACATGGCCACATCACAGATGTATTATCACACACCTGCCCACCACTGCTCTAGGCCCACTACTCAGCAGCCTCCAACTTACTGGCATCTCTGTACTACACAATTTTCATGAAACCCAGTCAATCAAGGCACTGTCTGTTATACTTATGATCAGCAACAGGACATCCAATGGTTCTCCAGTGCCACCTGGTCATTGGGAATTTCAAAAATTTCATGGTGTTTATCTATCCATTTTTCAAGAATGAAGTTGGAGGCACTTTGGGGTTTCCATTCATCTAGGAACCATTACATGGGGAGGAAGCTAATTTCAATGAAAGCTCTGAGGAACTCTCATAGGCAAGGCTTACCAAACTGTGGCCAAAAGGTCACATGAAGCCAGGCCCATTGAGGTCTACAACGTGAGGTCCATGTGTCTTTTGACTCTAACTATGGCTGCCAAGTTTTTCAGAATAAAATCATGTGATATCTTTGCTGAGATTTTCAGTTCTCTGTGGAAAGCCATCCTGGGCCTAGATCTCAGGTTTCAAGGGCAACTCTCATGTGTGGCCTCCTACAATCCCAACACAATTCATGGCAATGCTTCTCTGAGGTCAGTTCCAAAACTCAGTCTCTAAAGAAAATCACACCAGAGTTCAAGCCCATGTAGACCCAGTCATCTCTTCCAACCGCCACACAAATGACCACAATTAAAACCAAAACATTTCCACATGGCCCTCATCTTCATCCATATAGACACTCATCATGAACTCTGGCTGGAGGTTTCCATGAGGGGCGCAGCCCAAGAAAGTGTCCAAAATATGCACCCTTGCCCCTCATTTGTCTAAATTTAGGGTGGCCTGGAAACCCATCCTGTGAACCAGGAGTGATCATATAGGCCTGCTGTTAATACTGCTCTGCTTCTCCATTTTGAGGCCTACTGAATGTCAGGTATAGATTGCTTATGTGATTTGGCATCATGAGAGAACCCAAGCACTTCTGCAGGACTTTGAAGAACTCATTTGACCCAAAGGAATCCTATTCTCACTTGATGGAGGTCAGGACCTAACACAAGAAGACAAGAGACTTCATCCACAATGCCTGATCTTTTTGCCATTTTGGTTTTGGATGCACACATGGGATCTTCTTTAGATTTATCAGGAGCTGAGAATCTTAGCCACCCCCTCAATCAGGGCCTAGTGTCTGATTAAGACACATCCCTTTCCAAAGCAATTAAGCAAAGAGCCACACGTGATACCCATTAATTTCAATTTGAAAACTGTTTCTTCAGGCTTCTAAAAGGGGTGGCCTGAGGCAAAGACCTTCCTGATATTCAAGGCAACAAAACCATAGGTAAGCAAATGGACCAAAGCAGGGTTTCTCCACTGAGACTTTCCTGGTCACACTGATATCTGAGTTTTCTGAGATGTTCCCATTCCCTTCAGCTATCAAGAACATGGACATGTCACAGAGCATGGAGGTTGTACATATCTTGGACAATAAATCATGAGCTTATCCTGGAGAGTGGCCAGAATTCAGGAAGAAAACAGGAACTTAGGAAGTTAGTAGTTGTTTCCTATCCATAAGGCAAACCACAGTCCATTTATTAATTGTGAACGATGAATGCTGGGAAGCTTTCTACTAGACAGGACACCTCCATTGATGCATTCTCTTTTCTAAAGTCTAAAACCACGGACACAGTGGATACACAGACATAGAAACACTTGCCTTGTCAAAAGAGTAACTAGAAACAGTCGACTCCAAACCAAACCAACCACCTTTTCTACCTATTCTCAGAACATGAGACAAAACCACAAACTCACACCCACACACATAAAGGCACCTCCTTCCCAAAAGTGGGTCTGTGACTATCCAGAGTGTCCTCTGACTGGTGGGCTATACTATGTTCCTCTCGAAATGGCCTTTCCACTCTCAGATCATGTCTCCTTGGCCAACTCTGTGATGCTGTGAGGAGCCTACAGTTAGCCACTACCTGCTATCTCAGGAAAGGCCCCTCTTCAGAGCTCAACTGGCATTTGGCCATCCTCACATCAGTAGGTACCAAGAAAGTCTGACTTTGTACTTGGTAAATCCAAATAAGTGAGCCCACTGGGACTGGGACTGGGACTGGCTCTCGGTGCCTGGCTTCTTGCATCACAATTTCAGAGAGTTCCATCACCAAGGAAGTTAGCTAGGTCACTTCCTTCAGGAACTGAATGAGGTCCCTCCCTTGGCAACAACTTTGTCCTAACAGTTTCTTCCAAGGGTCCCCTGAGATGGAGGCTGCTCCTACTTCGTGTGACAATTTGACTAGTTAAAATGGTATATCAAAATAGGCACCTGGGAACAGCTCTCCACGCAGGCCTGGTTAGGTCCATCTTCTCTACATTAAGAAGAGAAAGGCTGATGCATACACATCCCTTCATCCTGTTCAGGTTGTTTGCCATGGAAGATGGCTTTTGCTCTCTCAGATCCTTCATAGCTGCCTACATCATCTCCAGGGATCATTTCTGCATCGAACTTTGAGGTTCTCAGCAGTTGGAAGATACCCTACATTACTGTATTGTAAGATGAACTCTGTCCCTGCTCTTTTGTAATTTTAGATTGAGGCAACAGTGTATGGTTAGGGTTAATTACAGGTTCGATTTGGGTTAGGAATCATTCTGCGGGATGAATAATGGTCTTGGGAACCTGCAATATTTATAGGAATATAGAGATGAAATATAAGTATGAAAACAGAAATCTAGGTAAGATTTGAAGCTCAGAAGTGCATTGGGCAACTGATTGTGATACGTAGCTTTGAATTACGTTCTGCATACATGTTTCAGAAAAATCGATATACAATAGCATAGGACCTTGTACCTTGGATGATTGAATGTAGTAGAGAACATCCACTCAAAAAGGGATAGTTGATAGGATCAGGAAGATAGTCAGTATGTTTCGGAAGAAGAGTGAGTATAGGATTTGGACCAAATTTCATAAGCAATAGGGTTTCGGTTAGAGAGTGAATGTCAATGTCAGCACATGTGAAGGGTCAGTCACAATGTTGAACTGGAGAAAATATGTAGGAAATTAGATATCAATAGAGACATTAGGAAATCAGGAAAAGTACAAAGTGAGTGAAAAAATTAGACATTTTCAATGGTATTGAGGTTGAATATATAATCTTAGGAAGAAACAAATATGTAGTCACCAATAGGATTGACATTTGAGAGCATTAGGCAACCTGGTCATGGATGTTTTTAGTAATCCATGTTCAGTTTCCATTTAGGCTTTGGTACAGTCATACGTGTGACTTTTGCATTTTGTGTCCAGAATATTACTGTGATACCATGCATATGTAGATCAGGTGATATGAGTATTTCTTCCACCATTTCTGGGAGCAATATTTTGAAGATGTATAAATTAGTATTGGGCATACAAAGAGGTGTAACCTGTGTCTATGAATATAGAGATAATGCATGAATAGACCATACTGTGAATAAATAATATTACTGGTTCCACTTTACAAAATGTATTGAATTGATATCAGAAAATATATAAGAAATATTATATTGATATAAAATCATTCATTCCAACCAGTTATACATCTAATAGTGATATTATAGTTATGGTTTATCATGAAGTGTGTGTCCGTTTTGCTTTAAAAGTGATAAAGGAAATCGAAAATAATGTGTTTGGAAAGAAATCTCATGAAAAGATCAGTCAAGAAACATGGAAGAATACATGTGTTCTGAAGCAGGAAGTGATTGAAATTGAAACAAATGCCTATAAATTTGCTAAATTGTGGAGGAAATATATATCCTATGATGTGCATAAACTGAAGAAATTGTAATGTCCCAGCGTTGAATAAAAATGAACGTCGATATACACATCTTGTCCCATAGGAATCTACTTGCATTGATGATAAACTGTGTCAGTTACTGTAGAAATGTTAGGATTTGTATGCACCATTCACTGAAGTTAGTTTTCAGTACTAGGAAACAAATATGTATTTCAGGTGGATGAAATTTTCTGAGAATAATCTTGTGAAACGTTGATTATAAATCCAAGTTCATGAACATGAACGAAATTAGGGAGTGTATATAAGACACATATATTTCATTTTTTGAAAAATATGGAGAGAGTGTGTATATATATATATATATATATATATATATATATATATATATACACACACACACACACACACACACAGAGACATTAAAAATAGCAATATATGCCAATCAAAATTCACCATGAAATATATATCATCCACAGATCCAAAACTATTCATTTTACTGAACAAAGATTTGTGTATAATTTTGTTCAACTAGGAAGCTCACACATAGGTTGAATTTTCAGTTCCAACGGCGTTTATGAGGAGTGATCTCTTCTCTCAATTTGTATCTGCCAAGTCAGCCGCCTCACAAGAATGTACGTGTAGTACCAGGTAGGATTCTCTATGTGCATATAAAAATATATGTGCTGAGTAGGCTACAGAGAAAGAGAGACAAGAATTCACATATTTGTTATCTTTAAAATCACATGGACAACTATTGCAACAAAAATTGTCTAGATTAATAATTCCTAACCTTTATAATGCAAAAGGCAAGTCCAACTATACACCATGCCTCCTCTGAACTGCTTGTATTTCTATTATGTTTGGGTTATTTTTCTGCCTCATATTAGGATTAGTAGTGAGACACTAGTAGGGTATGGTTTAGTGTCAGGGATTCAGTATTTCAAATGGAAAATTGGAAAATGAATCCAATATGTATGCAAATATGTCCTACACAAAAGTCTTCCCACTCTCATCCAGAAAAATCCATTGACATTATTTTCACCCTATGTAAGATGCAATTCGAAGAGAAGAGTTAGAAAATCTGTGAATACATATCTGGAATGGAAAATGCTCAGGAGTTCACAACCTTGGAGGTGGTAGAGGAGTTTCCAAAAGTAAGTGACTGCGTAAACACTCCACAAACATGGAACTCTGCTGGCCAAAAGCCTTCTTGAGAAATGCCTCTGAGTTTGGACACATGAAATATATCTTGTTGTCCGGAGCTTTAGCTTCATTTCTGGTGAGACCATCAAAGCTGGATCTGCATCTATGTGACCTGGAGGTCATCGTTACTTATTTTCCATTGACCATTAGGTACCGGTGTTGATTTCTCTATTTGTTGGTAAACTGTGGCCACTGGAAGCTTAGTGTCTCCCTGAGTGGACTGTGAAGCCATTTGGTCATCCTGAACTTTTTGTGGTGTTTCTTACTGCTGCACTGGGAGTTTGGTATTTGCTTCACGAAATACAAGGAGTTCAACTAGGATATAGTGCTAGAGGGAGTTCTGTGACGTGTGTTGGGTCAGGGTCTGCAGGAGAATTCACCAACCAGGGTTCTATCCCACATAGCTTGCCCCCTTGACCATCGCAACCTGATTCTGAACATTGCCCAGAAACCTCTCCATATAACAAGATGCCTTTTCATATAATAGTCTGCTGGCTGTACCAAGTCAGTCACAAGCTATTTGGAAGCCAATGGCTGATCCACATGGCCACACCACAGTTGTATTATCACACACCTGCCCACCACTGCTCTAGGCCCACTACTCAGCAGGCACCAACTTACTGGCATCTCTGTTCCACACCATTTTCATGAAACCCAGTCAATCAAGGCACTGTCTGTAACACTAATGATCAACAACAGAACAACCAATGGTTCTCCAGTGCCACTTGGTCATTGGGAATTTCAAAAGCATCATGTTATTTATCTATCCATTTTTCAAGAATGAAGTTGGAGGCACTTTGGGGTTTCCATTCTTCCAGGAAACATTACATGGGGAGGACTCTCATTTCAATGAAAGCTCTGAGGAACTCTCACAGGCAAGGCTTCCCAAACAGTGGCCAAAAGGTCACATGAAGCAAGGCCCATTGAGGTGTACAATGGGAGGTCCATGTGTCTTTTGACTCTTAAGTATGGCTGCCAAGTTTTTCAGAATAAAATCATGTGATATCCTTGCTGAGAATTTCAGTTCTCTGTGGAAAGCCATCCTGGGCCTAGATCTCAGGTTTCAAGGGCAACTCTTATGCATGGCCTCCTAAAATCCCAACACAATTCATGGCAACACTTCTCTGAGGTCAGTTCCAGAACTCAGTCTCTAAGAGGAATCACACCAGAGTTCAAGCCCATGTGGACCCTGTTATCTCTTCCAACCGCCACACAAATGACCACAATTAAAACCAAAACATTCCCACATGGCCCTCATCTTCATCCATATAGACACTCATCATAAACTCTGGCTGGAGGTTTCCATGAGGGGCGCAGCCAAGACAGTGTCCAAAATATGCACCCTTGCCCCTCATTTGTCTAAATTCATGGTGGCCTGGACACCCTTCCTGTGAACCAGGAGTGATCAAACAAGCCTGCCGTTAATGCTTCTCTGCTTCTCCAATTTGAGGCCTTCTGACAGTCAGGTATAGATTCATTATGTGATTTGGCATCATGAGAGAACCCAAGTACTTCTGCAGGACTTTGAAGAACTCATTTGACCCAAAAAAAATCCCTATTCTCACTTGATGGAGGTAAGGAACCTATCGGAGGAAGGCAGGAGACTTCATCTACAATGACTGATCTTTTTGCCATTTTGGTTTTGGAGGCACACATGGGATCTTCTTTACATCTATCAGGAGCTGAGAATCTTAGCCACAGCCTCAAACAGAGCCTAGTGTCTGATTAAGACACATCCCTTTCCAAAGCAATTGAGCAAAGAGCCACAGGTGATGCACATTCATTTCCATTTGAAATCTGTTTCTTCAGGCTTCACAAAGGGGTGGCCTGATGCAAAGACCTTCCTGACATTCAAGGCAACAGAACCATAGGTAAGCAAATGGACCAAAGCAGGGTTTCTCCACTGAGACTTTACTGCTCACACTGATATCTGAGTTTTCTGAGATGTTCCCATTCCCTTCAGCTATCAAGAACATGGACATGTCATAGAGCTTGGAGGTGGTACATATCTTGGACAATACATCATGAGCTTATTCTGGAGAGTGGCCAGAATTCAGGAAGAAAACAGGAACTTAGGATGTTAGTAGGTGTTTCCTATCCATAAGGCATACCACAGTCCATTCATCAATTGAGCAGGATAAATGCTGGGAAGCTTTCTACTAGACAGGACACCTCCATTGATGCATTCTCTTTTCTAATGTCGACAACCACGGACACAGTGGATACACGGACATAGAAAGTCGCCTTGTCAAAAGACTTACTAGAAACAGTCGACTCCAAACAAAACCAACAACCTTTCCTACCTATTCTCAGAACATGAGACAAAACCGCAAACTCACATCCACAAACAAAGGCAACTCCTTCCCAAAAGTAGGTCTGTGACTATCCGGAGTGTCCTCTGACTGGTGGGCCATACTATGTTCTCCACAAAATGACCTCTCCTGTCTCAGATCTTGTCTCCTTGGCAAACTCTGTGATGCTGTGAGGAGCCAACGGTTAGCCACTACCTGCTATCTCAGGAAAGGCTTCTCTTCAGAGCTCTCCTGGCATTTGGCCATCCTCACATCAGTAGGTACCAAGAAGGTCTGACTCTGTACTTGGTAAATCCAAACAAGTGAGCGCACTGGGACTGGGACTGGGACTGGCTCTCGGTGCCTGGCTTCTTGCATCAAAATTTCAGAGTGTTCCTTCACCAAGGAAGTTAGGTAGGTCACTTCCTTCAGGAACTGAATTAGGTCACTGCCTTGGCAACAACTTTGCCCTAACCATTGCTTCCAAGGGTCACATTGAATGGAGGCTGCCCTTACTTCCTTTGACAATTTGACTAGTTTCAATGGTATATCAAAATAGGCACCTGGGAACAGCTCTCCACGCAGGCCTGGTTAGGTCCATCTTCTCTACCTTAAAAAGAGAGAGTCTGATGCATACACATCCCTTTTTCCTGTCTAGATTGTTTGCCATTGAAGATGGCTTTTGCTCTCACAGGTCCTTCATAGCTGCTGACATCTTATCCAGGGATGATTTCTGCATCGAACTTTCAGGTTCTCAGCAGTTTGAAGATACCCTACATTCCTGTATTGTAAGACTAACTCTGTCCCTGCTCTTTTGTAATGTTAGATTGAGGCAACCGTGTATGGTTATCGTAAATACCAGGTTTGATTTGGATTAGGAATCATTCTGCAGAATGAATAATGGTCTTGGGAACCTGCAATATTTATAGGAATATAGAGATGAAATATAAGTATGAAAACGGAAATCTAGGTAAGATTTGAAGCTCAGAGGTGTATTGGGCAACTGATTGCGATACGTAGCTTTGAATTACGTTCTGCATACATGTTTCAGAAAAATCGATATACAATGGCATAGGACCTTGCACCTTGGATGATTGAATGTAGTAGAGAACATCTACTCAAAAAGTGATAGTCGATAGGATCAGGAAGATAGTCAGTATGTTTCGGAAGAAGAGCGAGTATACGATTTGGACCAAAGTTCATTAGCAATAGTGTTTCCGTTAGAGAGTGAATGTCAATGTCAGCACATGTGAAGGGTCAGTCACAATGTTGAACTGGGGAAAATATGTAGGAAAGTAGATATCAATAGAGACATTAGGAAATCAGTCAAAAAGTATCAAGTGAGTGAAAAAAAATAAACATTTTCAACAGTTTTGAGGTTGAATATATAATCTTATGAAGAAACAAATATGTAGTCACCAATAGGATTGACATTTGAGAGCATTAGGCAACCTGGTCATGGATGTTTTTAGTAATCCATGTTGAGTTTCCCTTTAGGCTTTGGTACAATCATACGTGTGACTTTTGCATTTTGTGTCCAGAATATTACTGAGATAACATGCATATGTAGATCAGGTGACATGAGTATTTCTTCCACCATTTCTGGGAGCAATATTTTAAAAATGTATAAATTAGTATTGGGGGTACAACGAGGTGTACCCTGTGTCTATGAATATAGAGATAATGCATGAATAGACCATTCTGTGAATAAATAATATAACTTTTTACACTTTAAATAATGTATTGAATTGATATCAGAAAATGTATAAAAAATCTTTTATTGATATATAATCATTCATTCCAACCAGTTATACATCTAATGATGATATTACAGTGATGGTTTATCATGAAGTTTGTTTCAGTTTTGCTTCAAAAGTGATAAAGGAAATCAAAAATAATGTGTTTGGAAAGAAGTCTCATGAAAAGACCAGTCAAGAAACACGGAGGAATGCATGTGTTCTGAAGCAGGAACTGATTGAAAGTGAAACAAATGCCTATATATTTGCTAACCTGTGGAGGAAATATATATCCTATGATGAGCATAAACAGAAGAAATTGTAATGTGCCAGTGTTGAATTAAAATGAACATCAATATACACATCATGTCCATTGGAATCTACTTGCTTTGATGATAAACTGTGTCAGTTACTGTAGAAATATTAGGATTTGTAAGCACCATTCACTGAAGTTAGTTCTCAGGACGAGGAAACAAATATGTATTTCAGGTGGTTGAATGTTTCTGAGAATAATCTTGTGAAAAGTTGATTATATATCCACATACATGAATATGAATGAATTTAGAGAGTGTTTAATAAGACACATTTTTTTTCATATTTTGAAAAATCTAGAGAGTGTATATATATAAATATATATATATATATATATATATATATATATATATATATATATATATATATATATATACAACTCATGGAGAAATATTACAATTAAAATTTGACAAGATTTATAACACATACCCTTGATAAAGCCGAAGGCAAATCCAAGTATATACCATGCCTCCTATGAAAGGCCTGTATTTCTATTCTGTTAGGTTTCTTTTTATCCATCATATTAGCATTAGTAGTCAGAGTCTATTAAGGTATGTGTTAGTGTCAGGGATCATTATTTCAAATGAAAATAGAAAAATGAATCTAATGTGTATGCAAATATGTGCTACACAAAAATCTTGCCACTCTCATACAGAACAATTCCTTGACATTAACTTCGCTCCAAGTAAGACACAATTAGTGGAGAGGAGTTCGAAAACCTGTGATTACATATGTGGAACTGAAAATCTTCAGGAGTTCACAACATTGGATGTGGTAGAGCAGTTTCCAAAAGTAAGGGAGAGGTTAAACACTCCACAAACTTGGAGATCTGCTGGCCTAAAGACTCTTTGAGAAAATGCCTCTCAGGTTGGGCACATGAAATATATGAAGTTGTCAGGAGATTTAGCTTCCTTTCTTGTGACACCATCAAATGTGGGTCTGCATCTATGTGACCTGGAGGAAATGGTTCCTTATTTTCTAATGAACATGAGACAGCAGTTCTGAATTCTCTCTTTCTTGGTAAACTGTGGCCACTGGGAGTTAAGTTTCTCCCCGTGTGGTCTGTGAAGCCGTTTGGTCATCCTCCATTTTCGTGGTGTTTCTTACTGCTGCACTGGGAGTTTGGAATTGGCTTAATGAAATACAAGGAGTTCAACTGGCACACAATTCTGGAGGGAGCTCTGTCACGTGTGATTGGTCAGGGTCTTCAGGAGAATTTTCGAAACATGGATCTATCCCACATAGCTTTCCCCCTTGACTATAGCAACCGGATTCTGAAAATTGCCCTGATTCCTCTCAATATAACAAGATGCCTTTACATATAAGGGTCTGCTGCCTGCACCATGTCAGTCACAAGTATTTTGGAAGCCAATGGCCGATCCACGTGGTCCCACAACAGATATTTATTCACAACCGTATAGTCCACTGCTCTAGCCCCAATACTCAGCAGGCTCCAACTTATGACATCTCAGTTCTATACCATTTTCATGACAACCAGTCAATCAAGGAACTGTCTGGTACACTCATGATCAGCAACCGGACATCCAAAGTTTCTCCAGTGCCACCTGGTCATGGGAATATTAAAAATTTCATGGTATTTATGTAGCCATTTTTCAAGGATGATGTTGGAGGTACTGTGGGTTTCAATTCATTCAGGAACCATTAAATGGTGAGTAAGCTCATTTCAATGAAAGCTCTGGAGAACTCTCACAGACAAGGCTTCCCAAAGAGTGGCCAGAAGGTCACATGAAGCCAGGCTCATTGAGGTCTACAATGTGAGGTACATGTGTGTTTTGAGTCTCAACTATGACTTCCAAGTCTTTCAGTAAAAAAATCATGTGTTATCCTGGCTGAGATTCCCAGTGCTCGGTGGAAAGCCACCCTGGGCCTAGATCTCAGTTTCCAAGGGCTAATCTCATGTGTGGCCTCCTATAATCCCAACACAATTCATGGCAATACTTCTCTCAGGTGAGTTCCAGAACTCAGGCTCTAAGGAGTATCAGAGCAGAGTTCAAGCCCTGGTGGACCAAGTCATCTCTTCCAACCAGCACACAAATGACCACAATTAAAACCAAAACACTCCTACATGGCCCTCATCTTCTTCCATAAAGACACTCATCATAACATATGGCTAGAGGTTTTCATGAGGGGCACAGCCCAAGACAGTGTCCAAAATAAGCTCCCTTGCCCCTCATTTGCCTAAAGTCAGGGTGGCTTGGACACCCTTCTTCTGAACCAGGAGTGATCTGTAAGGGTAAAAGAAATTGAAATTAAAGTGTTAAAGTTAAAGTGTAAAAGACCGGGTGTTGTAAAGTTTCTAATCTTCAAGGCCTGGTTTAAAATGTAAAGGACCAGGTATTTTTAAGTTCCTATGCTACACGCAAAACCTGAAATTCCTGTAAATTGTAGGACAATTTCTGGACTGCCCAGTGAATATTCCCCCTGACCGCCTGGTTGTTTAATAACCTAGGACCCTGTGTGGCCTACCACATATGCATCGCAGGGCCTAAACCAATCAATTTCAATGTGTACCCTGCTTTAGAACTGACCTATCACTCCCGCCTGACGTGTTCAAGCCAATGAATGAACTAATCATGTTTAGGATTTGTTGTTTCATTTTCCCACAGTGTATGATGATTTGTTAAAGGAGACTGTGATATATATAAAGTCTCACACTCCCCAAAACGTGTACTTAAGCGCTGCTCAATCCCTGCTCGGGGATCTGGGCTGCTCTCCCTTCTTGAGTGAGCACGGAGCACCAGCATGCTGGATTGGATCCTCAATAAATGTCTTTTGCTGTTGCATGAGCCTTGGTCTCATACATGAACATGAATGAAATTAAAAGTGTATAATAAGACACATATATTTCATATTTTGAATAATCTATAGAGTGTAGATTTTTCACAAAACACATACAGAGATATTAAAAAGTAGCAATATATATGCCAATCAAAATTCATCATGAAATACATATCATACACAGATCCAAAAATCTTTATTTTACTGAACATGGATTTATGTGTAATGTTGTTCAACTAGGAAGCTCACGCAAATGTTGAATTTTCAGTTCCTACAGCGTTTAGGAGGAGTGATCTCTTCTCAAAATTTGTATCTGCCTAGTCAGCCACCTCACAATAATGTACGTGTGGTACCAGGTAGGATTCTATTTGTGCATATAAAATTACATGTGCTGAATGGGCAACAGAGAAAGGGAGACAGGAATTCACATATCTGATACCTTTCAAAACACATGGAGAACTATTTCAATTAAAAATTAACCAGATTTTTAACAACTACCCTTTATCATGCAAAAGGCAAGTCCAACTATACACTATGCCTCCTCTGAATTGCTTGTATTTCTATTCTGTTTGGGTTATTTTTCTCCATCATATTAGCATTAGTAGTCAGAGTCTAGCAGGGTATGCGTTAGTGTCATGGATTCAGTAATCCAAATGAAAATAAAGGAAAATGAATCCATTGTTTACGCAAATATGTGCTACAAAAAATCTTTCCACTCTCAATCAGAGCAATGCCTTGACATTACCTTCACCCAAAGTAAGACACAATTAGAGGACAAGAGTTAAAAAATCTGTGAATACATATCTGGAATGGAAAATGCTCAGGAGTTCACAAGCTTGGGCATTTTAGAGGAGTTTTCAAAATTAAGGGACAGGATAAACAGTCCACAATCATGGAACTCTGCTGGCCTAAAGACTTCTTGAGAAACTGCCTCTGAGGTTGGGCACTTGAAATATATTTTGTTGTCAGGAGCTTTTGCTTCCTTTGTAGTGATACCATCAAAGATGGGTCTTCATTTATCTGACCTGGAGGACATGGTTTCTTATTTTCCAAAGAACATGAGGCAGCAGTGCTCAATTCTTCCTTTGAAGGTAAACTGTGGCCACGGAGCGCTAAGTGTCTCCCCGTCTTGACTGTGAAGCCAATTGGTCATTCTACAATTTTCGTGGTGTTTCTTGCTGCTGCACTGGGCTTTTGGTATTTCCTTCATGAAATACAAGGAGTTCAACTGGAACACAGTGCTGGAGCGAGTTCTGTCACGTGTGGAGGGTCAGGGTCTACAGGAGAATTCACCAACCAGGCTTCTATCCCACATAACTTGCAACATTGTCCATAGCAAACTGATTCTGAACATTGTCCTGAAACCTTTCCTTATAACAAGATGCCTTTACATATAAGGGTCTGCTAGCTGCACCATGTAAGCCACAAGCCATTTAGAAGTTAATGGCAGACTCACATGGCCCCACCACAGATATTTTATCATACACCTGCACACCACAGCTCTGGGCCCACTTCTCAGCACTCTCCAACTTACTGACATCTCTGTTCTACACAATTTTCGTGAAACCCAGTCAGTCAAGGCACTGTCTGGTACACTCATGATCAGCAACAATACATCCAAAGATTCTGCAGTGCCACCTGGTCAGGGGAATTTCAAGGTATTTATGGAGCAATTTTTCAAGAATGAAGTTGGAGGCACTGTGGGTTTCAATTCATTCAGGAACCATTAAATGTTGAGGAACCTCATTTCAACGAAAGCTCTAGAGAACTCTCACAGGTAAGGCTTCCCAAAGAGTGGCCAAAATATACATATATTTCATATTTTGAAAAATCTTGACAGTGTATATATATCTATATCTATATCTATATCTATATCTACACACATACTCACACACAAACACACACAGACATTAAAAACTAGCAATATATATGCCAATCGAAATTCATCATGAAATATATATCATCCACGTATCCAAAAATATTCATTTTACTGAACATGGATTTATGTATAATGTTGTTCAACTAGGAAGCTCACCCATAGGTTGAATTTTCAGTTCCAACAGCGTTTAGGAGGAGTGAACTTTTCTCACAATTTGTATCTGCCAAGTCAGCCACCTCACAAGAATATATGGGTGATACAAGGTACAATTCTATATGTTCATAAAAAAATATATGTGCTGAATAGGATACAGAGAAATGGGGGAGACAGGAATTCACATATTTGATAAGTTTAAAAATACATGGACAACTCTTTCAACAAAAAAAATTGACTAGATTTACAACTCCTACCCTATATAATGGAAAAGGCATTTCCAACGGTACACCATGGCTCCTCTGATGTGTTTGTATTTCTATTCTGTTTGGGTTATTTTTCTCCATCACGTTAGGATTAGTTGTCAGAGTCTTGTAGGGTATGGGTTAGTGTCAGGGATTCAGTATTTCGAAAGGAAAATTGGAAAATGAATCCAATGTGTATGCAAATATGTGCTACACAAAAATCTTCCGAATCTCATCCAGAACAATGCCTTGACCTTAACTTTGTCCCAAATAACACATGTAGAGGAGATGAGTAAGAAAATCTGTCAGTACATATCTGGAATTGAATATGCTCAGGAGTTCACAAACTTGCAGGTAGAAGGGGAGTTTCCAAAAGTAAGGGACAATGTGAACACTCCACAAACATGGAGCTCTGCTAGCCTAAAGACTTCTGGAAAAACTGCCTCAGATGTTGGGCTCTTGAAATATATGTTGTTGTCAGGAGCTTTAGCTTCCTTTGTAGTGAGACCATAAAAGCTGGGTCTGCATCTATGTGACCTGGAGTAGATGCTTTCTTATTTACCAATGAAAATGAGGCAGCATTGATGAATTCTCTCTTTCTGGGTCAACTGTGGCCACTTGGGGCTCAGTGTCTCCTCATGTGGACTCTGAAGCCATTTGATCATCCTCCAATTTCTGTGATGTTTTTTTCTGCTGCACTGGGAGTTCAGTATTTGCTTCACGAAATACAAGGAATTAAACTGGGACACAGTGCTGGAGGGAGTTTTGTCACGTGTGGTGGAACAGGGTCTGCAGGAGAATGCACAAACCAGGCTTCTTTCCAACATAGCTTGCCCCCTTGACCATAGCAACCTGATTCTGAACATTGCCCTGAAACTTATCCATATAACAAGAATCATTTACATATAATGGTCTGCTGGATACACCATGTCAGTCACAAGGCATTTGGAAGCCATTGGCAAATCCAGATGGAAGCACCACAGATGTTTTATTTCACACATGCCCACCTTTGCTCTAGGCCCACTATTCAACAGGCTCCAACTTACTGGCATCTCTGTTCTACACCATTTTCGTGAAACCCAGCCAATCAAGGCACTCTCTGGTACACTCATGATCACCAACAGGATATCCAATGGTTCTCCACTGCCTCCTAGATATGGGAATTTCAAAAATTTAATGGTATTTATCGAGCCCATCTTTCAAGGTTGAAGTTGGAGTCACTGAGTGTTTCATTTAATTCAGTAATCATTAAATGGTGAAGAAGCTCATTTCAATGAAATATCTGGAGAACTCTAACTGCTAAGTCTTCTAAAAAAGTGGCCAAAATGCCACAAGAAGCCAGGCCCATTGAAGTCTACAATGTGAAGTGCATTTGTGTTTTGACTCTCAACTATGGCTGCCAAGTGTTTCAGAATAAAATTATGTGATACCCTGGCTGAGATTCCCAGTGCTCTGTGGAAAGCAACCCCGGGAATAGATCTCTGTTTCCAATGGCGACTCTCATGCGTGGCCTCCTAATATCCCAACACAATTCATGGCAATACTTCTCTGAGGTCAGTTCCAGGACTCAGTCTCTATGGGGTATCACACCAGAGTTCAAGCCCAGGTGGACCCAGTCATCGCTTCCATCTGCCACACAAATAACCACAGTTAAAACCAAAACACTCCCACATGGCCCTCATCTTCTTCCATATAGACACTCCTCATAACCTCTGGCTGGATGTTTCCATGAGGGGCGCAGCCCAACACAGTGTCCAAATAAGCTCGCTTGCCCATCATTTTCCTAAAGTCAGGGTGGCTTGTACACCCTTCCTGTGAACCAGGAGGGATCAAATATGCCTTCCAGTAATACTGCTCTGCTTCTCCAATTTGAGGCCTACTGACTGTTGGGTATAGATTCTTTATGTGATGTGGAGTCATGAGAAAACACAAGCATGTATGGGATTGCCTTTGCAGGGCTTTGAAGAACTCATTTGATTCAAAGGATCCCTATTTTCACTTGATGGTGGTAAGGAACCTAACAGAGGAAGGCGAGAGACTTCATCAACAATGACTGATCTTTTTCCCATTTTGGTTTTGGATGCACACATGGGATCGTTCCTTAGATCCATCAGGTGCTGAGAACCTAAGACACAGCCTCACACAGGGCCAAGAGACTGAATCAGACACATCCATTTCCAAAGCAATTAACAAAGAGCCACAGGTGATGCCCATTTAATTCCATTTTAAAACTGTTTTCTTCAGGCTTCACAAACTGTGTCCTGAGGCCAAGACCTTCCTCACATTCAGGGGAAGAGAAGAATTGGTTAGCAAAAGGCCCAAAGCAGAGTTTCTCCACTGAGGCTTTCCTGGTCACACTGATATCTGAGTTTTTTGAGATGCTAGCCATTCCCTTTAGCTATCCATTACATGGCCTTGTCACAGAGCTTGGAGGTGGTACATATCTTGGACACAAAACCATGAGCCTATTCTGGAGAGTGGCCAGAATCAGGAAGAAAACAGGAACTTAGGAAATTAGTAGGTGTTTCCCATCCATAAGGGAAGCCACAGTCCATTCATCAATTGGGCAGGATGAATGCTGGGAAGATTTCTACTAAACAGGACACATCCATTGATGAATTCTCTTTTCAAATGTCTACAACCACGAACACAGTGGGATACACAGACATAGAAACACTCACTTTGTGAAACGACTTACTAGGAACAGTCCACTCCAAACCAAACAAACCACCTTTTTTACCTATTCTCAGAACATGAGACAAAACCACAAACTCACACCCACACCCACAAAGGCACCTCCTTCCCCCAGAGAGGTCTGTGAAAATCCGGAGTGTTCTCTGACTTGTGGGCCTTATTATGTTCCCTGAAATGTCCTGTCCTGTCTCAGATCTGGTCTCCTTGGCCAAATCTGCGAAGTGGTCAGGAGCCAGCTGTGAGCAACTACCTGCTTTCTCAGGAAAGGCCGCTCTTCTGAGCTCTCCTGAAATTTGGCCATTCTCACATCAGTAGGTACCAAGAAAGACTGACTCTGTTCTTTGTAATTCCAAATAAGTGAGCCCACTGGGAATGGTACTGGGACTGCCTCTGGTTGCCTGGCTTCCTGGATCCCAAGTTCAGAGAGTTCTATCACCAAGGATGTGAGGAAGGTCTCCTCCTTTGTGAACTGAATGAGGTCACTGCTTTGGAAATCACTTTGTCCTAAAATTTGCTTCCAAGGTTCCCATGAGATGGAGGCTGCCCCAATTTCCTGTGATACTTTCACAACTGAGAATTGTATATCAACCATAGGCATCCTGGAACAGCTGTCCACAATGGCCGGGTTTGGTCCATCTTCTCTACATTAAGAAGAGTGAGGCTGATTCTGACACATCCCTTCATCCTGACCGGGTTGTTTGCCATGGAAGATGACTTTTGCTCTCTCAGGTCCTTCATACCTGCCTAAATCTTCTCCAGGGATCATTTCTGCATGGAACTTTGAGGTTCTCATAGGTGGAAGATCCCCTACATTCCTGTATTGGAAGACCAATTCTGTCCCTCCTCTTCTGTAAAGTTAGATTGAGGGAACATTGTATGGTTAAGGTTAATAACAGGTTCCATTTTGGTTAGGAATCATTCTCTGGGATGAATAATGGTATTGGGATTTTGCGATATTTTCAAGAATATATAGGTGAAATATAAGTATGAAAAAAGAAATCTAGGCAATTTTTGAAGGACAGAAGGGAATTGGCCCCATGATTTGGATTCTTAGCTTTCAATTATGTTCTGCACAGGTGTCTCAGATAAATTGATATACAATGGCATAGGACCTTGTCTTTTGGATGATTGAATGTCAAAGAGAACATCCGGACCAAAAGGGATAGTTGGTGGATTAGGAAGATATTCGGTAGGTTTACAATGAAGAGTGTGTATAGAATTTGGACCAAAAGATCTTTAGCAATAGGGTTTTGGGTAGAGACTGAAAGTAAATGTCAGCACATGTGAAGAGTCAGTCACAGTGATGAACTGGGGAAAAAATACAGGAAATCAGATATCAATAGAGACATTAGGAAATCAGGAAAAGTATAAAGTGAGTGATAGGATTAGAAATTTTCAACAGGGTTGAAGTTGAATATGTAATTTCAGGAAGAAACAAATATGTAGTCACCAATGGGATTCACTTTTGAGAGCATTAGGCAACCTGGATATGGATGGTTTTTTTTTTTTTAATCCATGCTCACTTTCCATTTAGGATTTGGTACAATCATAAGTGTGACCTTGCTTTTTGTTTCCACAATATTACTGTGATTAATGTATATATAGATCAGGTGACATGAGTATTTCTTCCACCATTTCTGGGAGCAATATTTTGAAGACATATAATTTAGTATTGTGGGTACAAATAGGTATACGCTGTGTTATACGAATATAGAGATAATGCATGAATAGACTATACTGTGAATAAATAATATAACTGGTTCCAAATTTAAATAATGGATTGAATTGATATCTGGATATATACTGGAAAACTTATATTGATATTCATACAATCATTCCAACCAGTTATACATCTAATGGTAATATTAGTGTTATGGTTTATCATGAAGTGTGTGTGAGTTTTGCTTCTAAAATGATTATGGAAATGGAAAATAATGTGCTTGGAAAGAAGTCTCATTAAAAGAGCAGTCACGAAACCTGGGGGAATACACATGTTCTGAAGCAGAAAGTAATTGAAAGTGAAAAAAAATCGTATAAATTTGTGAATTTGTGAATGAAAAATGTATTCTATTTTGTGCAAAAACTGAAGAAATATTAATGTACCAGTTTTGAATAAAAATGAACGTCAAAGTACATATCATGTCCCATAGGAATCTACTTGCATTGATGTTAAACTGAGTCATTTACTGTAGCAATATTAGGATTTGTATGCACAATTCACTGAAGTTAGCTTTCAGTACTAGGAAACAAATATGTATTTCAGGTGGATTAATATTCCAGAGAATATTCTTATGAAAAGTTTAATAAAAATCCACATTCATTAACATCAATGAATTTAGGGAGTATATAATAAGACACATACATTTCATATTTTGAAAAATCTGGAGAGTTTATACATATATATATGCACACACACACACACACACACACACCCACACGTATACATTAAAAAGTAGCAATATAAATGCCAATCGAAATACATCATGAAATATATATCATCCACAAATCCAAAAATCTTCACTTTTATGAACATCAATTTAAGTATAATGTTGTTCAACTAGGAAGCTCACCCATAGTTTGTTTTGTAAGTTCCAACAGTATTTAGGAGGAGTGATCTCTTCTCACAATTTGTATTTGCCAAGTCAGCAACCTCACAAGTATCTACGTGTGATACCAGGTAGGATTCTATATGTGCATATAAAAATACATGTGCTGAATAGGGTACAGAGAAATGGAGACAGAAATTCTCATATTTGTTAACTTTAAAAACACATGGAGAAGGGAGGGGCAGAGCCGCCAACTGCGCCTGTAAGGTAGGCGGACCTGTGAGCCACCGGTAGAACAGGCCTAGTGGCCTGCAATTGTACAAAACACATCGCCCTGGTTGGGGGTTGGGCAGAGCCGCTGCGCACCTGCAAGGAACGCGAACATGCGACCCACAGGCAGAACATGTCCAGCAACCCGCGGAGGGGCAGAGACACCCCTTGCGACTTTTACATAGGTGAACCTGTGACCCACCGGCAGAAGAGGCCCAACTGCCTTCAGAGGGGCAGAGCCGGCCCCCGCGCCTGCGAAGTAGGCAGACCTGCGAACACTGACAGACCAGGTGCTAGGCCCCGCCAGGGTGCTAGACACATAACCAGGTTTGGGGAGGGGCCGAGCCACTGCCCGTGCCTGGAAAGCAGGTGGACCTCTCACCCTCCAGCAGAACAGACCCAGCAACCTACCAGCGTGGTAGATATATTGCCCCGGTTTAGGGAGGGGCAGAGCTGCCACTCGCGCCTGCAATGTAGACAGCCCTGCAATCCACAGACAGAAGAGGCCCAGCGGCGCGCGGAGGGGCAGAGCCGACACCTGCGCCTGTAAGGTAGGTGGACCTGTGACCCACTGGCTGAACAGGACCAGCACCTAAAGAGGGGTAGAGCAACTGCCCGCTCCTGCAAGGTAGGCGGACCAGCTACCGACCGGCAGAACAGGTCCAGAGGGCTGCTGGTGTGGTAGGCACATTGCCCCAATTGGAAGAGGGGCAGAGCCGCCGCCCACGCCTGTGAGGGAGACTTTTCATGAATACAATAGCAATATAAACATTTAGGGGTTAAATTCAATAACACAAAAGTTTCACCAACAGAAAGAAACGCGAACAGTAGGAAAAGACAAGGAAAGAAAGGACCACAAGCAATGCAGATCAACTCAACATTAGAAGAGGTAATATCTGCAGCAGATGGAATGTCAGATAAAGAATTTAGGATATACTTGCTTCTGATGATCTGAGTCCCCAGGGAGACATTAGACAGCAAAATCAGACAATGAAAGATCACTTCGACAATAAATTACATAAACAAATCTAAGAAGCAAAAGATCAACTATACAGGGAGATAGAGGTTATTAAAAACAAACAAACAGAAATCATAGAAATGCAGGAAGCAATAAACCAACTTAAAAACTCAATTGAGAATACTACTAGCAGAGTAGATCACGTAGAAGATAGAACATCAGACAATGAAGACAAAGTATTTCAACTTGAAAAGAACATAGACAGCTCAGCAAGACTGTTAAGAAACCATGAGCAGAAAATCCAAGAAATATGGGATAACATGAAGAGACCAAACTTAAGAGTAATTGGGATACAGGAAGGTATAATGGTGCAAAACAAAGGAATGAGCAATCTATTCAATGAAATAATATGAGAAACCTTCCCAGACATGAAGAATGAGACAGAATCCCAAATCATAGAAGCCTACAGGATGCCGAATGTGCAAAATCATAAGAGATAAAGACCTAGACATATTATAATGAAGATGCCAAACATACAGAATAAAGAGTGAATTTTAAAAGCTACAAGAGAAAGAAAGCAGATTACATTTAGGGGTAAACCAATCAGGATAATAGCTGATCTTTCAACACAGACTCTGAAAGCTAGAAGATCCTGGAATAACATTTTTCAAACACTGAAAGAAATTGGGTTCCAACCAAGAATTGTGTATCCAGCGAATTTAAGCTTCAGGATGGTAGATAAAATTAAAACCTTCCATGATAAACAAAAGTTAAAAGAATTTGCAGCTAGAAAACCCTCTCTTCGAAAGATCCTTGGCAAAACATTATAGGAAGACGAAATGGAAAATAACAATGAAAACCAACAGTGGGAGGTAGTACAGTAAAGGCGGGAAAAATAATCAAAGAGGAAAAAAAACATGTTTAGTAACATAAATAAACAAATATGGCTGGAAGAACAACCCATATCTCAATAGTAACCCTAAATGTTAATGGCTTAAACTCACCAATTAAGAGACACAGGCTAGTAGAATGGATCACGAAAGAAGACCCAACAATTTTCTGCCTGCAGGAGACGCATTTGATAGGAAAAGAGAAACATAGACTGAAGTTGAAAGCTTGGGAGAAATCATATCACTCATATGGACTTCGGAAACAAGCAGGAGTGTCCATACTCAGATCAAATAAAATAGATTTCAAGCCAAAGTTAATCAAAAGGGATAAAGAGGGACACTACATACTGCTCAAGGGAACCATACACCAACAAGACATAACAATCATAAATATATATGCCCCAAACAATGGTTCAGCTATGTTCATCAAAAAAACTCTTCTCAAGTTCAAGAGTCTGATAGACCACAATATAATAATCATGGGAGACTTCAACACACCTCTCTCACTACTGGACAGATCTTCCAAACAAAAGTTGAATAAGGAAACTATTGAACTGAATAACACAATTAATAACATAGACTTAATAGACATATATAGAATATACCACCCAACATCAAGCAGTTACACTTTTTTCTCAGCAGCACATGGATACCTCTCAAAAATAGATCATATATTATGTCACATGGCAATTCTTAGACAATATAAAAGAGTATAGATAATACCAGGCATCTTATCTGATCATAATGGAATGAAACTGAAAAATCAACAATAAAAGAAGGAAGGAAACTTCATGCATCACTTGGAGAATGAACAATACGTACTGAATGATCAATGGGTTATAGAAGACATCAAGGAGGAAAATTAAAAATTCTTAGAGATAAATAAAAAAGACAGACAGAACATATCAGAATCTATGGGACACATTGAAAGCAGTTCTAAGAGGAAAATTCATTGCATGGAGTTCTTTCCTTAAAAAAAGAAAAAAACAACAACAAATAAATGATCTCATAGTTCATTTCAAAATCCTAGAAAAAGAAGAGCAAAACAACAGCAAAAGAAGTAGAAGGGAAGAAATAATTAAAATCAGAGCTGAAATTAATAAAATCAAAACAAAAGAATCAATTGAAAAAATTGACAATACTAAAAGTTGAAAAGTAAATAAAATTGACAGACTCTTAGCCATGTTAACAAAGAGAAGAAGAGAGAGAACTCAAATTACTATCATACTGGATGAAAATGGCAATATCACAACAGACACTTCTGAAATACAGAAGATAATCAGAAATTATTTTGAATCCTTATACACCAATAAATTAGAAGATAGTGAAGGCATTGATAAATTTCTTAAGTCATATGATCTGCCAAGATTGAGACAGGAGGATATAGACAACCTAAGCAGACGAATATTAATTGAGGAAATAGAAGAAACCATCCAAAGACTACTAACTAAGAAAAGAACAGCACCGAATGGGTATACAGCAGAGTTTTTCAAAACCTTTAAAGAGGAACTAATACCAGTACTTTTCAAGATATTTCAGGAAATAGAAAAAGAGAGAGAACTTCCAAATTTATTTTAGGAGGCCAATATCACCCTGATTCCTAAACCAGACAAAGACACTTCAAAGAAACAAATCTACAGACCAATATCTCTAATGAACCTAGATGCAAAAATCCTCAATAAAATTCTGGCGAATCAGATACAAAAACATATTTAAAAAATTGTGCAACAGGATCAAGTAGGATTTATCCCTGGGATACAAGGCTGGTTCAATATACGGAAATCAATAAATGTTATTAACCACATCAATAGACTTAAAAATAAGAACCATATCATCACCCCAATAGATGCAGAAAAAGTATTCAACAAAGTACAGCATCCCTTTATGTTCAAAACTCTAGAAAAACTAGGCATAACAGGAACATACCCCAATAATGTAAAAGCAATCTATGCTAAGCCTCAGGATAGTATCATTCTGAATTGAGAAAAAATTGAAAGCATTCCCTCTAAAATCTGGAACAAGACAGGGATGCCCTCTCTCACGACTTCTGTTCAACATAGTTCTCGAAACACTGGCCAGAGAAATTAGACAAATGAGAGAAATTAAAGGCATAAAATTAGGAAAAGAAGAACTTAAATTATCACTATTTGCAGATGACATGACTCTATACCAAGCAGACCCAAAAGGGTCTACAAAGAAACTATTAGAGTTAGTAAATGAATTCACCAAAGTGGCATGATATAAAATCAACAATCATAAATCAAAGGCATTCCTGTATATCAGCAACAAATCCTCTGAAATGGAAATGAGGACTACCACTCCATTCAGAATATCCTCAAAATAAAAATAAAATACTTGGGAATCAATGTAACAAAAGATGTGAAAGACTTACACAATGAAAACTACAGAACCCTAAAGAGAGAAATAGAAGAAGATTTTACAAGATGGAAAAATATACCCTGTTCATGGATAGGCAGAATTAACATCATCAAAATGGCGATATTACCAAAAGTTCTCTATAGGTTTAATGAAATGCCAGTCAAAATCCCAAGGGCATTTCTTGTAGAAATAGATAAAACAATTATGAAATTCATATGGAAAAATACAAAACCCAGTATATCAAAGAAAACTCTAAGCAGGAAGTGTGAATCAGGCGGTATAGCGATACAAGTCCTCAAATTATACTACAGAGCAATAGTAACAAAAAGAGCATGGTACTGGTACCAAAACAGGCGGGTGGACCATTGGTACAGAATAGAGGACACAGAAATCTATCCACAAAATTCAGCTATCTTATATTTGATAAAGGAGCTAATAGCATGAAATGAAGGAAGGATAGCATCTTTAAACAATGGTGCTGGAAAAACTGGAATTCCATATTTAACAAATGAAACTGAATCCCTTTCTCTGGCCATGCACAAAAGTTAACTCAAAATGGATCAAGGAGCTTGATATCAAATCAGAGACACGGCATCTGATAGAAGAAAACTTTGGCTATGATCTACATACTGTGGGGTCGGGCTCCAAATTCCTCAATAGGGCACCCATAGCATAAGAGTTAATAACTAGAATCTACAAACTGGACTTACTCAAACTAAATAGATTTTTCTCAGAAAAAGAAACAATAAGAGAGGTAAAAAGGGAGCCTACACCCTGGGAACAAATCTTGACTCCTCACACTTCAGATAGAGCCCTAATATCCAGAGTTATACAAAGAAATCAAAAAATTAACAATAAGAAAATGAATTACCCAATCAACAAATGGGCCAAGGACCTGAACAGACACTTCTCAGAGGAGGACATACAATCAATCAATAAGTACATCAAAAAATTCTCACCATCTCGAGCATTCACAGAAATGCAAAACAAACCCACCCTAAGATACCATCTCACTGCAGTAAGCTTAGCAGCCATTATGAAGTCAAACGACAACAAGTTCTTGCGAGGATGTGGGGAAAAGGGTACACCTGTACTTTGCTGGTGGGACTGCAAATTGGCGCAGCCAATTTGGAAAGCAGTATGGAGATTTCTTGGAAAGGTGGGAATGGAACCACCATTTGACCCAGCAATTCCCCTTCTCGGTCTAATCCCTATAGACCCAAAAAGAGCATGCTACAGGGACACTGATAAATCTATGTTCATAGCAGCACAATTCACAATAGGAAGACTGTGGAACCAACCTTGATGCCCTTCAATAGATGAATGGATTAAAAAAATGTGGCATTTATACACAATGGAGTATTACTCTGCATTAAAAAATGACAAAATCATACAATTTGCAGAGAAATGGATGGCATTAGAACGTATTATGCTAGGTGAAGATAGCCAATCACTAAAAAACAAATGCCAAATGTTTTCTTTGATATAAGGAGAGTAACTGAGAACAGAGTTGGAAGGAAGAGAATGAGAAGATGATTAACATTAAACAGGGGTTAGAGGTGGGAGGGAAAAGGAAAGAGAAGCACAATTGCATGGAAATGGAAGGAAACCCTCATGGTTATACAAAATTAAATACAAGATGAAGTGAGCGGAAAGGGAACGAAAACAAGGGGAACAAATGAATTACAGCAGATGGGGTAGATTGAGAGGATTGGAGGGGAGGGGATGAGAGATAGTAGAGGACAGGAAAGGCAGCAGAATACAACAGACACTAGAATAGCAATATGTAAAACAGTGGATGTGTAACTGATGGGATGCTGCAATCTGTATATGGGGAAAAATGGAAGTTCATAACCTACTTGAATCAAAGTGTGAAATATGACATGTCAAGAACTATGTAATGTTTTGAAGAACTAACAATAAATATCAAAGGAAAAAAAACACATGGAGAACTATTTCAATTAAAAATTGACTAGGTTTATAACACCTACACTTTATCATGCAAAAGGCAAGTCCAACTATACACCATGCCTCTTCAGAACTGCTTGTTTTTCTATTCGGTTTGGGTCATTTTTCTCCATCATATTAGGATTAGTAGTCAGAGTTTTGTAGGGTACGTGTTAGTGTCAGGGATTCAGTTTTTGGAATGGAAAATTGGAAAATGAATCCAATGTGTATGCAAATATGTGCTACACAAAATTCTTCCCACTCTCATCCAGAACAATGCCTTGACGTTACCATCTCCCCAAATAAGAAACAATTAGTGGAGAAGAGTTAGAAAATCTGTAAATACATATCTGGAATGGAAAATATTTAGGAGTTCACAAACTTGGAGGTGGTAGAGGAGTATCCCAAAGTAAGGGACAGGGTAAACAGTACACAAATATGGAGGTGTGCTGGCCTAAAGACTTCTAGAGAAACATCCTCTGAGGATGGGCACTTGAAATATTTGTTGTTGTCAGTAGCTTTAGCTTCCTTTGTAGTGAGATCATCAAAGCTGGGTCTGCATCTATGTGACCTGGAGGACATTCTTTCTTGCTTTCCAATGCACATGAGGCAGCAGTGCTGAATTCTCTCTTTGTATGTAAACTGTGGCCACTGGGGTCTAAGTGTCTCCCCGTGTGGACTGTGAAGCCTTTTGTTCATCCTCCACTTTTTGTGGTGTTTCCTGCTGCAGCACTGGGAGTTTGGTATTTGCCTCACGAAATACAAGGGGTTCAACTGGAACACAGTGCTGGAGGGAGTTTTGTCACTTGTGGTTTTTCAGGGTGTACAAGAGAATGCACCAACCAGGCTTTATTCCCACATAGCTTGCCCCCTTGTCCATAGCAACCTGATTCTGCACATTGCCCTGAAAACTATCAACTTAACAAGACACCTTTACATATAAGTGTCTGGTCACTGCACCATGTCAGTGACAAGCCATTTGGAAATCAATGGCAAATCCACATGGCGCAACCACAGATGATTTATCACACACCTGCACACCACAGCTCAGGGCTCACTACTCAGGAGGGTCCAACTTAATAGCATCTCTGTTCTACACCATTTTCATAAATCCCAGTCAATCAAGGCACTGTCTGGTACACTCATGATCAGTAAAAGTGCATCCAAATGTTCTCCAATACCATCTGGTCATGGGAATTTCAAAAATTTCTTGGTATTTATCTAGCCTCTTGGTAAATCCAAACAAGTGAGCCCACTTGGACTGGGACTGGGACTGGCTCTGGGTGCCTGGCTTCCTGGATCACAAAATTCAGAGATTTCCATCACCAAGGAAGTGAGGTGAGGTCACTTCCTTCAGAAAATGAATGAGGCCACTGTCTTGGCCACCACTTTGTCGTAACAGTTGCTTCCTAGTGTCTCAGGAAAAGGAGGCAGCCTCTATTTCCTGTGACACTTTCACAAGTTAGAATGTTATAGAAACATAGGTACCTGGGAACAGCTCTCCACACATTCCTGGTTTCATACATCTTCCCTACATTAAGAAGAGATAGGCTGATTCAGACACATCCTTTCATCCTGATCAGGTTGTTTGCAAAGGAAGATGACTTTTGCTGTTTCAGGTCCTTCATAGCTGCCTACGTCTTCTCCAGGGATCATTTCTGCATGGATTTTGAGGTACTCAGCAGGTGAAAGATCTCCTAACTTCCTGTATTGTAATACTAACTTTGTCCCTGCTCTTCTGTAAAGTGAGATTGAGTGAACAATCTCAGTTTACAGAATGGTTAGGGTTAATAGCATGTGCGATTTGGGTTATGAATCATTTTGCTGGATGAATAATGATATTGGGAACCTGCGATATTTATAAGAATATGGAGGTGAAATATAAGTATGAAAACAGAAATCTAGGTAATATTTGAAGCCCAGAAGGACTTTGGGCCCTTGATTGGGATACATAGCTTAAATTATGTTCTGTGTGACCTTTGCATTTTGTGTCCAGAATATTACTGTGATAATATGTATATGTAGCTAAGGTGACATGAGTATTTCTTCCACCATTTCTGTGAGCAATATTTTGAAAACTTATAAATTAGTACTGGGGAAACTAATAGGTTTACCCTGTTTTGATGAATATAGAGATGAAGTATTAATAGACCATACTGTGAATAAATTATATAACTGGTTCCAAATTTAAATAATGGATTGTATTGATATCTGAAAATATATAGGAAATCTTATATTGATATACATACATTCATTCCAACCAGTTATATATCTAATGGTAATGTTAGGGTTATCATTTATCATGAATAGTGTGTGAGTTTTGCTTCAAAAATGATTATGGAATCGAAAATAATATGTTTAGAAAGAAGTTTAGTAAAAAGACCAGTCAAGAAACATGGAGGAATATATGTCTTCCAAAGGAGGAATTGATTGAAACTGAACCAAATGTTTATAAATTTGTGAACTTGTGAATGAATGGATATATCTAATGATGTCCATAAACTGAAGAAATAATTACGTACCAGGTTTGAATAAAAATGAACTTTAACAAACACAATAGAAACATTAGGAATTCTGGAAAAGTATAGTTCGCAGTGAAAGGTTAATAAAATAAGTACTTGTCACTTCCTGTTTTTCTGTATGCTTAACAAAACACTGTTGAAATCTTGAGAACTTTTTGCTAGTCTTATTCCCAGAATGTGCTGTCCAAAACTGCCAAACTGCAGAATGTACTCCCTCAACTGGCTGCACACAAACCGCTCACTCGCCCGGACCCATCAATAAACTTCCCCCCCTGCCCTCTCCTAGGAAAATATATAAGCTCTGCTTAAGCTGTTCTCAAGGCTCTCTGCTCTATTCAAGTGAGCTCTGAGCCCCAGCATGCTGGACCCCCAATAAACCCTTTGCTTTGCATGAGACAGTCTCTTGGTGGTCTCTTCACCCGATTGTCACCGGACCTTTACATATGGAGGTTCCACCGAGATCCGGCAGCCGTGGACAAGCGACCCCAACGAACTCCTCTCGGGGTAAGTAAGGTGCCTCTTTCTGGTTTCAGGTTTCAGGTCAGGGCTTGGCAAAATGGATGTCGATGAAGAGCGTGAGCTCTCTCCGATGGTGGCTCACAGTCATGTCACAGAGCCACAGGCCAAGTCCCTGGGGGACGTCATAGAGGACTCGGAAAATCGAGGAACAATAGTCTCCATGACTCAGTGATATTTTGTTTCAGATTCAGTATTGCCAACCCATCGGGTTTTGCCAACTACTCAGTCCTGGTCTCAGTGTTGGACTTCCATATCCTGTCTTTATTGTCTTGTCTTGTCTGTGTCATATGTTGTTGCTTTTACTGTTTGTGTATCTTTCATTATGGGACAGAGCACTTCAATGCCTCTGTCTCTGACCCTTGTTCACTGCACCAAAGTTTGCTTAAGGGATCAGAATCTTTCTTTTTCAGTAAAACGCTGGACCTGGCAGACTCTCTGTGCCTCAGAATGGCTCACCTTTGGATTTGGATGGACCCTAGAAGGATCTTTCTACTTCCCACTAATTTAAAAAGTCAGAGATATTGTCTTTCAGCCAGGGCCACATAGATACCTGTGAAGACAGATGGCCAATGCCTACCAACATGGTGATGAGGGGAATCAACATCAATATCAAGAAAGAGATTTTTTCTACATTAGACGACATCAGGTGTCATCCCTGGAACCCCGCTGGAAGGGACCATAGCAGGTGCTACTTATAACACCTACAGCAGTAAAGGTAGACAGAATCACTTCCTGGATCCATACCTCTCATCTCAAGCCTGTGCCCTGTCCAGACTCTGGCTGAAAACTGTAAAAGACTGGTAACCCTTTCACATTGTGTATTTGCCATGTGGATAAGGCAATAGACTCTCCCCTTGACCACCAGTAGTCCTAACCCTCATCAGCCCATTCAGCAGCGATGGCTGATCACAAATCTTACTGGACAAGAAGTATGGTCTATCTAGCATTCAGCCCACTTAGGGACATGGTCGCCATCTCTCCACAGAGACATTTGTCAGCTGGCTATAGGTCTTTTCCATTGGGATATACCTGATGAAGTGTATCCCACTAAAATTCCATTAAATCCCTTCTCTACCATAGATAATGGAAACAAATATTATAGATGTAGGGACACGCGAGCCAGATGCAGGTTGGCTAGCCTAGATTACTATGTTTGCCCGGCGGACTATCAAAGCCACAAACAGTCAAGGCTGTGTTGGGGAAAAGCCAGCTTCTTCTGTAAGTCATGAGGATGTGAGCATACAGGGACTGCTTGATGGAACCCAAACTCCTCATCAAATTCTGTACACAACATTGGCCATATTACCAATTAGATAACCAAAATTGATGGCCCCCAGAGGGGTCTCTAGATCCTCAAATTCTGCGTGACCTTTTTAACTTCTGCAAGTGCTGAAAAGGGTGAAAGGAGATTCCCCTATGTGGAGGCCTTTTCCCTCCTTTGCTCACATGCTGAACTATGCTTCTCCAATAGATCCTCACCCTCAGCCTTCTGTTCCAGACTTTCTGCTCTTACTCTCACCTATGCAACCTGATTTCTCCCCTCCAATTACTAGATCAAAAACCCAAACCTCCACCTGTTCTAAGACCGTTGCCCCCTTCTTGAGGTAGCAGGTACTGAGGTACACCTCAACCAACTCACTCCTCTGTTCTCCTGTCATTGCCCACACTGGGTCCCACCAGGTCCTCTTACTACCTAACACAAAGCTCAAACCAGCTGAGAAGAGCCCTCACACCCTTATCCAAGATGCAATGTAAATGGCCTTTAAAGTTGCTTTTTCATCACTGAAAACATGTTACTAAGTATTTAAAGTCCCTCAAACGCTTTTTGTGATACTAACTCCCATCTTACCCTCTGCTGTACCTGTTGTACTGCTCAAGATTTGTTCCTAGAAAAATCCAAAACCCCTTTTCCATTATTCTTTTACATTTCTCCTACCTTATTCTCAGATCCACGGAACTGCTCACAGCCACACCTTCCCCATCTTCCCCCTCTGTACCAGGCCCACAGAAATGTCTTAACTGACCTTCTCCAGAAATCTTCAACATAGCTGAATTTAGGAATTTCAGCAAAAGAGTCCCAATAAAAGATTTCTAAGTAGATAAACTTCCACTTTTCGTGTTGCCCTATTCTACTTGGCGACTGGCTAAAAAAATCTGCAATCCTAAGCTAGACACCCCCATACTAATTTTTCACAAAATATGTGAACAAGGCCTTGGCCTTGAGCTGAGGCTTCACATAGATGGCTACATTTGTAAGATAAAGAAGTTACCAACTGGGCTCCATGGTAACAGTTGGCAGGGGGAAAAATAAAGGGAATATAAAGCTCTCCCTCACCCAGGTGTCCTTGGAAAGTTAACTTTCCCAGAACAGAGGAAAAAAAAAGAAGACAAACTGCTTCTTGTGAACTTCTTAAGACTGTGAACTTCTGAGCCCCTTCCCTTATATGTTGGGTAGAAAATTCTGAAACTACCTAAACTTGGGGTTCCGTGGATTTAATTGATTACAACAGAAGTAATGCCCTCTGAATATGGTTGCAAACAAATAGGACTGTTTTCCTGTCTTTGGTACTATCTTAGGTGCCTTGCCTTGTCCATCCCTACAACAGTATAATTCTATATACTTAAAACATTGTTTATGTTTTCATGAAGTGGTCAAAAGATGTGATTAATTGTGTAGTTGTGCAAATGTTTCCCAGAGTGCTGTATCATGGCACAGGTTCATTTGAAGATCAAATAGGGGGGCATAAAACCTGGTTCCACTGGGAACATATATCCCTCACTTTCGCCATCCTATTAGGAATACATGTTGCTGCAGGGGTGGGCACAAGAACCACTGCCTTGGTCCATGGGACAAAACAAATGACCCAAATAGAAGCAGCAATAGGCCAAAACTTAAAGATATTAGAAACCTCCATCACAGCATTGCAGGAATCTTTAACCTATCTCTCTGAAGTTGTTTTACAGAACAGTCGAGGATTGGAATTCCTCTTCATGAGAGAAGAGGTCCTTTGTTTTGCATTGATGGAAGAATGTTGTTTTTATGCCAACCATACTGGAGTTGTAAAAAAATCAAAGAGTAAATTAAAAAGACGATTTGAAGAGCGTCAACGAGAGAGAGAGGCCCA
Source organism: Callospermophilus lateralis (assembly GCF_048772815.1). NCBI lineage: Eukaryota > Metazoa > Chordata > Mammalia > Rodentia > Sciuridae > Callospermophilus > Callospermophilus lateralis. The sequence goes on along the minus strand of NW_027513360.1, from coordinate 318,972 downwards.
AAAAGGGTGGTTTGAATCTTGGTTCACAAAGTCCCCCTGGTTAACTACGCATTTATCAACCCTGGCGGGTCCAATAATAATCCTCACATTATTGCTAACTATAAAACCCTGCTTGCTCAACCATGTAATTTATTTTCTCCAGGCTCAAATTGGACAAGTTAAACTAATGGTAATACCCCACTAGCAGACATAGAATGTGACACCACCCAATGATCATATTTATGATTAAAAGTAGCCAGAAAAAGAAGTGTCGAATGAAAGGTTAATAAAATATGTAGTTGTCACTTCCTGTTTTTCTGTACACTTAACAAAACACTGTTGAAATCTTGAGAAATTTTTGCCAATCTTGTTCCCAGAATGTGCTGTCCACAACTGCTAAACTGCAGAATGCACTCCGCCACCAGGTTGCATGCAAACTGACCACTCGCCCTGACACATCAATAAACTTCCCTCCCTGCACTCGCAAAGAAAAGTATATAACATCTGCTTAAGCTGTTCTCAGGGCTATCTACTCTTTTCAAGTGAACTCTGAGCCCCAGCATGCTGGACCCCCAATAAACCCTTTGCTGTTACATGAAATAGACACTTGGTGGTCTCTTCTTCCGACGCTCGCCCGACCGTTACTTGGATGATTGAATGTAGAATAGAACATCCAGTCAAAAAGGGATAGTCGGTAGGATTAGGAATATAGTCCGTAGGTTTAGGAAGAAGAGTGAGTATAGGATTTGGACCAAAAGTTCTTTAGCAATAGGGTTTCGGTTAGAGAGTGAATGTAAATGTCAGCACATGTGAAGAATGAGTCACAATGATGAAATGCAGAAAATATGTAGGAAAGCAGATATCAATAGAGACATTAGGAAATCAGGCAAAGTACAAAGTGAGTGATAGGATTAGACATTATCAACAGGGTTGAGTTTCAATATATAATCTTAGGAAGAAACAAATATGTAGTCACCAATAAGATTGACATTTGAGAGCATTAGGAAACCTGGACATGGATGATTTTAGTAATCCATGTTCACTTTCCATTTAGGCTTTTGGGAGAATCCTAAGTGTGACCTTTGCATTTTGTGTCCAGAATACTACTGTGATAAAATGTATGTATAAATCAGTTGACATGAGTATTTCTTCCACCATTTCTGGGAGCAATATTTTGAAGATATACAAATTATTATTGGGCGTACACAGAGGTGTACCCTGTGTCTATGAATATAGAAGTAATGCATGAATTGACAATACTGTGAATAAATAATATAACTGATTCCACTTTAAATAATGGATTGATAGAATTGATATTTAAAAATATATAAGAAATCTTATATTTATATAGAATCATTCATTCCAATGAGTTATACATCTAATGGTAATATTAGGGTTATATTTTATTATGAAAGGTGTGTGAGTTCTGCTTCAAAAGTGAGTATGGAAATGGAAAATAATGTGTTTGGAAAGAAGTCTCATGAAAAGACCAGTCAAGAAACATAGAGGAATACATGTGTTCTGAAGTAGGAAGTAATTGAAAGTGACAAAAATGCAAATAATTTTCCTAACTTGTGGGTGAAATATAAGTATGGAAAAAGAAATCTAGGTATGATTTGAAGCCCAGAAGGGCATTTGCCCCTTGAGTGGTTTAATTAGCTTTGACTTATGTTTTGCACATATGTCTCAGATAAAGCGATATACAATGGAACAGGAATTTGCACCTTGAATGATTGAATAACGAAGAGAACATCCAGTCAAAAAGGGATTGTCGCTAGGATTAGGAAGATAGTCGGTAGGTTTAGGAAGAAGATTGAGTATAGGATTTGGACCAAAAGTTCTTTAGCAAAAGGGTGTCGGGTAGAGATTGAATATATATGTCAGCACATGTGAAAAGTCAGTCACAATGATGAACTGGGGAAAATAGTAGGAAAGCAGATATCAATAGAGATTAAGAAATCAGGCAAATTATAAAATGAGTCATAGGTTTAGACATTCTCAACAGGGTTGAGATTGAAAATGTAATCTTCAGAAGAAACACATATGTAGTCACCAATATGATTGACATTTGAGAGCATTAGGCAACCTGGACATGGATGATTTTAGTAATCCATGTTCACTTTCCATTTAGGCTTTTGGGAGAATCCTAAGTGTGACCTTTGCATTTTGTGTCCAGAATACTACTGTGATATAATGTATGTATAAATCAGTTGACATGAGTATTTCTTCCACCATTTCTGGGAGCAATATTTTGAAGATATACAAATTATTATTGGGCGTACACAGAGGTGTACCCTGTGTCTATCAATATAGAGATAATGCATGAATAGACCATACTGTGAATAAATAATATTACTGGTTCCACTTTATATAATGGCTTAAATTGATATCTGAAAGTATACAAGAAATCTTATATTGAAATACAATCATTCATTCCAACCAGTTTTATATCTAATGATAATAGTAGGGTTATGGTTTATCATGACGGTTGTGTGAGTTTTGCTTCAAAATTGATAATGGAAATCGAAAATAATGTGTTTATAAAGAAGTCTCTTAAAAAGAGCAGTCAAGAAACATGGAGTAATCCATGTGTTCTGAAGCAGGAAGTGATGGAAAGTAAAACAAATGCGTATAAATTTGCTAAATTGTGGATGAAATATACATCCTATCATGTGCATAAACTGGAGAAATAGTAATGTACCAGTTTTGAATGAAAATGAACGTCAAAATACACATTATATCCCATAGGAATCTTCATGCATTGATGTTAAACTGGGTCAGTTACTGTAGAAATATTTGATTATTTTTGGTGTCATAATACACTTTATTTTAGCACTAGCATGCCACAGAATGTAGAGGAAAGAGCAATGGATTTTTAGTTATAGCACTAATAATCTAACATTTAATGGCTATTTTGGGGAGTCTAGAAATTGCATAAGGCTATGTAACATAATTGTTTTTTATTTAACATTCATAAAAAACTTGGAATTTTGGTAATATTTCTCCATTTTCATTTTTTATTTTTTCAGTTGTTCATAGACCTTCATTTTATTTATTTGTATGTGGTGATGAGAATATAACCCAGTGCCTCACACATGCTAGACAAGCATGTTAACACTGAGCCAGAAACCCAGCTCCTCCACTTTATCTTATCATCAAACACTCCTCACTCTCTTCATTACTCACTTTCTTAATCGTTTTCCCCCTTCTCTCTATTCTTTTTCACTTTCCCTCCTTATGTATTTTTTTCTCATGTCATTACAAACACTAGTATGCTATGAAATTTACATTTAAAACTGATTTTATAGTCATTCTTTTTTCTTGAGAAAATTTAAAAATTATAATCACCTGATAGATATATTACAATACATTGATTATACATATGCATCTATATTCATTCACATGTATTACATATATATATATATATATCGCGACCCCTTGCCCGCAAGGAAGACGCAACTCAGGAATCTTCTTTCAGCAGTTTATTCAGGCCTTGATTAAAGTATCTTTTAGTGACCTTCCTCTCTACCCCCGAGCGCCCAAGCACAGCCTAATAAAGCCTCCCACGTACCAATCTTAAGCCACCGCGTGGATCTTTCTTATAGGGTGGCAAGGGATAGCGTGCCAACTCTCCACAAAAGAATTTGTTTATCACAGGCCACAGTGGAAGCCGGCGCCATCTTCTAATGGCGGCCACAATCTACAACAATGGCTTACCACAGTTCCCCCTTCTATTTTATAAAACAATGCAGGCGAAAGTAGAGGTCCTATCCCACTGTGCAGAAGTGGCTGCAATGTATGGTTCAGTCCTAAGGAGGCGCCTTCCCCAGACCTGACCCCATATCAGCCGACGTCTTTTTTCGTAGGGCGGGGGTGTGGACGTCAAACCCGCATGCAATAGGACATGGTTTCCTTGAGGTCTGTTGAGGGATCACTCAAGTGCAGTGCTTTGCCTCGCATCCTGCATCATGATGAAGGTAGACGAAGGGGGACAGCTGAGGCTGTTCTGTGGCTGTACACAACGACAAACGAGTTGACAGCACCCTGAAAGAAAGGCACGGACTTTAAGGCGATAGAGAAGCATTAATGTGGAAACCCACCTGCGTGCAATGGCAGCAAGACCGGCAGAGTGCAAGGGCTTTCCAACACCAAGAGAATAACGAGGAAAGACATGCCGATCCCAGTGCAATGTTATAATAACTTGGGGTGCAATGGCCATGTCAAAGATTTACTGTTTAAGCTGCGCAAGCCAGACTTGAGGTGAATTGCCATTTTCTAAAGCTGCAAGACCTTGGATGATCATAGCCTTATCGTGAGCATTGCGGGCCTTGAGGCGACAGAGAAACCACAAACAGAGAAACATACCGAAGCAACACATTGCACCAAAAATGCCTACCCCCACACACTCTTTAAAAAAGGAAAAAGCAGAAGATATCCAATTGGTGAATTGACCCAAAGTCACGGGATCAACACGAGTGCTATTCAAGACAGCTATCTGGGTTAGTTGAGACTGGATCATGTCTTCCGCTTCCATGGACCAATTTCCGGCCAAATATTCGCCAATGATGCGGGAAGCATTCCTGGAATCATTAAATCTGACAGAGGTTATGCATAAATGTGCATGTTGGTCAACACAACCCAAAAGCACTAAGTCAGCCAATTCTTCTACCTGAGCTTGGAGTAAATCTATTCTTTGGTTGGCAGCTAAAATCCCTGACAAAATATGTTGATTAATTGTATTTTGGGATTCAAGTATGGTGGAAGTTTGTTGGACAACTTGATTAATAGTGGCAGCAGTTTGTACTTGATTGGCCATAGCCACTCCGGCCGTAACCTCTGCAGCAGCAGATACCGCCACGGCTGTCACTATAGCCGCTGTGATTCCAAAATCTCTGCGGACTCTAAGTAGCTCAACAATAGGGAATTTATCAGGATCCGCAGTGACCGGGATTGGGACGAAAGTTGGAATTTTCATAAACACTGCTACAGTCCAGGAACCATTCCAACACTCAGATAAGAGACAGGTAGTATGAGAACAATCCAGCATCCCCGATGAGGTGACCTTAGCCAAAAGGAATAAGAAGGGGGATTGGACACAGACCATTGCAGGAGGCAATGTGGCATTATACAACAGAGAGTTGAATGAAACAGAGGTAAGTCTATTACCTTGTTCACTTTCCCTAACAGTACCAGAAATATTAACCAGCCAACTTTTGGCTCCTACCAACTGAGCCAGTGCAGAATTATCGGCTGAAGCCCCCTTTTCATTGGAAATCAGCCATTGAAACCAGGACCAACCTACTCCTGTAGAGGAGCTGGCACTATTGTTAAAGTTATAAACATACCTCTCAAGAGAGGGGGAAAGGGAGAAACCTTTAGCAACTTGATGTTTCTCCCAAGAATGATCCTGACAAGGTGTAAATGTTGGGGGGAAACCAAGATTAGGGGAACAGTAAGGAGAGGCCTTGAAATGAGTGGCATTATAAATACTACTAGAAGAAGGAGGCACTGGGATTAGTACCTCGGAGATAATAGCCAAGGTAGTTATGTTAAGAGCACAGCTGCTGTTTGCGGGGGTCTCTGAGCCTGAATGCTTCCCGAAGCTACCTTGCTCAATACAGCACTGATAATGCTTCCTGAGACCTGATTGGACCGCAATGGGTCCTCCCAGTTAGTCAAATTTTTGGTCTTAAGGCTAATGCAATTAGCGTTTCTAAGGCTGAAACAAAAAACTCCTGTGAGATTAACTTGATATTGATTAAAAATTCTCTCCATGTCCCCTCTAGGAGAGGCACAGGGAGTAGACATCTCACATGAGGTTGAAAAAAGAGTGGGGAGGACACTAGAATTACCGTGAACCGGCATCGGCATTGGACAGGCCCGTGCCACTGCCCACCACCGCATTGGTGTCGCCTGTGCCATCGGCACCAGCACCAGAGCCAGAGCACTTAGCAGAATGAAGATCCTCATCACAGGATTGTTGTGGTGTCTCTTGTTGCTGGTCAGTTGATGTCGAGACTCTTCTTGTCAAGCGTTCAGGGACCCACAAAGGTTCCGTACGATCCTGGGGAAAAACACATACAGATCCTCGTGCCTATGTCAGCACGGGGTCAGGGCCGTTCCATTGGCCCGTAAGAACATCCTTCCACTTAACATAGCCAATCACAGAGGGCTGAGGGGACACATGTCTATCGGCCGCAGAGTGACCATGAATATCCAAATTCAAAAAATAAATGGTAAAGAGAGCTAAGGACAGGTGTTCTTTAGGAGTGTGTTCAGCTCCTATTCCCCCTTTTTGTTTTTGGAAAGTTTCCTTTAAGGTGCGATGAGCACGCTCAACAATGCCTTGTCCTTGAGGATTGTAAGGTAAACCATGAGTAAGTTGCACTCCCATAGTAGAACAAAAAGCTGTAAATTGTCTGCCAGTATAAGCAGGTCCATTATCAGTCTTAAGGGATGCAGGTGCACCCCATGCTGCCCATGCCTCTAAACAGTGAGTAATGACATTACGTGCCTTTTCTCCCAATAAAGCAGAAGCATGGATAATTCTAGAGCACGTATCAACGGAAACATGCACATAGTTAAGGTTACCAAAGTCAGGTATATGTGTCACATCCATTTGCCAAACAACCAATGGCTTTAATCCCCGTGGGTTTACTCCATAATTAGGGGGATGAAGAAATGTGACACAATCGGGACATTGCAATACTATCTGCCGAGCATCCGCTCTTGAGATGGAAAAACGCCTGCGCAGCGTTAATGCATTAACATGGAAGTTTTGGTGAAACAACTTAGCCCCCTCTAAGGAGGAAGCCAAGCATATCAATTGACCTCTAGTGGCTAAGTCCGCACAGGCATTCCCCTGGGATAACGGACCAGGAAGAGAGGTGTGAGCCCTGTTGTGCATTGGATAAAAGGAAGCAGTGCGGTTAGAGATAAGTTGTTGAAGCTGAGTAAAGTAAACAGACACATTGTGGGCATCACTAATAGTTCCCACGGCCTCCAGGAGTTTTAGTGCTTGTACCACATAGCTGGAGTCCGAAATAAGATTAAAAGGAAAAGAACACTGTTTAAAAACTTCAATAACAATTTGTAGTTCTACCCATTGTGGATTTCCAGGAGCAAATTGATACTGGATAGGGGGAGAGTCATTAATTACATAAGCTCCCATTCCAGACTTGGAACCATCAGTAAAAATGTTAACAGCCCTCTCTATGTTTGGGCATGGAAAGCTCTCCTCGAAACACCCCCACTGTACGGCGGCGGGTCCGGAGGATCATTTTTTTTTTTCTTGAGCTCCTGTTTATTTTTGTTCCCTTCTCCCATAGTTAGACTCCCTAGCTGCCGAGACAGTCTCCCGAGCTCCTCCTCCTCTTCTGACCCACTTTTGCATGGGAGTGTGCGCAGTGTACTGAGATCTGGATACAAGCGTTTCCTCCCCACTTTCTCGCTCTGCACATTCCCTTCCTCCTGAAATATTTCACTCCGTGCCAGAGACAATCGCCTCCTCCCCTGATTCTCGCTCCGCACACTGCCATCCTCCTGAAATACGTCACTGCCTGCCGGAGATAATTGTTTCCTCCCCTGTTTCTCGCTCCGCACACTCCCACCCTCCTGAAATACCTCACTGCCTGCCATTTCTGATCTTTCTTCATGTAATTGCTCTAAAACTTCTTGTCCTTTAGTAAGTGCTTCCTGACATCTGCCATCTGTGAGGCAACTATGGATCATCTTCCAAAGGGGTAATCACCCCACCCTCTAATATGCCCTGCTCAGAAGCAAAATCAAGATCTGTGCCTAACTTATCCCAGCTAGGTATAGTGAGGCTGCCAGAAAATGCGAACCACGGTGCAACAATATCTGTCTTCTGTAAAAATCTCTGTAAAGTACTACGTTTCACTTTTAGGCCCTTGGAACGTAACAGGTTATCTAGGGCCAGGAGAAGCGGACCTGAAGATACGGCACCCATGACACAACAAAAGACACACAAAAAACAAGAGTGAAAGTAAGAGCGAAAGTACACAGTGCAGCTGCAATAAGATATAATGCTCTCTCTGGCTTTACAGAGGAGCTGCCGCTTTGATAGCGGGTCCCAATTACCTAGGACTAATCTCCGCTTTGATAGCGGGTCCCAATTATCTGGGACTGATCGCTTTGATAGCGGGTCCCAATTATCTAGGACTGATCTCTGCTTTGACCGCGGGTCCCACTTACCTAGGACTAACCGGTGCACCACCCCTGACTGCTGAAAGTTCTGGTTCCCGGGTTTTCAGCACCACTTGTTGCGACCCCTTGCCCGCAAGGAAGACGCAACTCAGGAATCTTCTTTCAGCAGTTTATTCAGGCCTTGATTAAAGTATCTTTTAGTGACCTTCCTCTCTACCCCCGAGCGCCCAAGAATAGCCTAATAAAGCCTCCCACGTACCAATCTTAAGCCGCCGCGTGGATCTTTCTTATAGGGTGGCAAGGGATAGCGTGCCAACTCTCCACAAAAGAATTTGTTCATCACAGGCCACAGTGGAAGCCGGCGCCATCTTCTAATGGTGGCCACAATCTACAACAATGGCTTACCACATATATATGTATATATATATATATATACATATATATTTAAAATTACTTTGATTAGCCTGTTAGAAATAATATATACCAAGTCTTTCTTAATTTTCAAGTCTTCCAGAATTAACATCTTACAGTGAAAATCAAATAAACATGTTTAAGTTAACAGGTATCATTCTTATTTATCAATACTGATAATTTAAGGTTTTATATCACATTAAGCTGTAATATGGCATATTAACTCTTATGAATTAGAGAAATTTTTTTTGAACAACCTATTATTTGAGGACCATATGCACTGACATTTCAAATGGCCTTCTTGTGATTTCAATTTCTATCAATATTGTGTTAATTGAAAAATACTTATTTTAGTAATTTTCATATTCATAATTGATATAAAGTCAATTGTTTAATCCTTTTTGTAAGTAGTTACTTATTACAGTAGGGGCAGTATTAATAATTCTAAATCTTTATAAGAAAAATGGTACAAAGATATTTTCATGCAAAATTAAGAATAATTGCGATCTCTAAATGTTTGACTGCTGATACATATAATACAGAGCTTTTGATGAGTCTCTTTCCCAGTAAAACATAAAATGCAAAGATACAGTTGGGTATGTATGTCCAAATAAAGATAGGAAAAAATACACATTATCAGTTAGAAACTATTAAATAAAAGATAAAAAGAACAATCCAACACATTTTGCCAACTTGTCAGTTGAGTTAGTATTCTGGAAGAATAGCCTAAGACTTGACCTGGTTCATGACAAAATATTTACTAAAAAATGAAATATGAAAAATATAGGAAATACTATGAATTTTTCAGGAGGGTAGGTGGATTATCCTTTAATCTCAATTATGTGCATTTTCAAAACCAGTTTTCTGGTACAATAAATTTGTGATAGATACAACTAAACAAAACAAAGTTTCTGCTTAGCAAAATGAATGCATCTCAAAACTTTTTTAGCTGATATCTTCCCACTCAATTTTAAACCTTTATTTATTTATTTTTTATTGGTTTTTCAAAACATTACAAATCTCATGGTATATCATCTTTCATACATTTGACTCAATTGGGTTATGAACTCCCAATTTTCCCCAAATACGAGTTGCAGAATCACAATGGTTACACATTCATATTTTTACAAAATGTCATATTAGTGACTGTTATATTGTGCTACATTTCCTATCCCCTACTATCCCCCCTCCCCTCCCCTCCCATCTTCCCTCTCTACCTCATCTGCTGTTTTTCACTTCTCTCCCGTGTCCACCCCCCTTTCCCCTCACTACCTCTTATATGTAATTTTGTGTAACATTTAGGGTCTCCTACCATTTCCATATGCTTTCCATTCTCTCTCCCTTTTGCTTTCCTCTCTTGTCTTTGATTAATGTTAATCTTTTCCTCAAGTTCTTTCTCCCTGTTCTATTCTTAGTTGCTCTCTTTATATCAAAGAAGACATTTGACTTTTGTTTTTTAAAGATTGGCTACCTTCTCTTAGCATTATCTGCTCTAATGCCATCCATTTCCCTACAAATTCTATGATTTTGTCAATTTTTAGTGCTGCATAATACTCCATTGTGTATAGATGCCACATTTGTTTTTATCCATTCATATATTGAAGGGCATCTAGTTTGTTTCCACAGTCTAGCTATTGTGAATTGTGCCACTATGATCATTGATGTGGCAGTATCCCTATAGTACGCTCTTTTAAGATCCTCAGGGAATAGTCTGAGAAGGGCAAAAGCTGGTTCAAAGGGTGGATCCATTCCCAGTTTTCCCAGGAATCTCCATTCTGCTTTCAAAGTTTGCTTCACCAATTTGCAGTCCCACCAGCAGTGTACAAGTGTACCCTTTTCCCCACATCCTCGTCAACACTTGTTGTTCTGTGACTTCATAATAGCTGCAAATCTTACTGGAGTGAGATGGTATCTTAGGGTGGTTTTGATTTGCATTTCTCTGACTGCTAGAGATGGTGAGCTTTTTTCATGTACTTGTTGATGGATTGTATGTCTTCCTCTGTGAAGTGTCTGTTCAGTTCCTTGTCCCATTTGTTGATTACATTATTTGTTATCTTATTGTTTAATTTTTTGAGTTCTTTGTATATTCTGGATATTAGGGCTCTATCTGAAGTGTGAGGGGTAAAAATTTGTTCCCAGGATGTAGGCTCTCTATTTACCTCTCTTATTGTTCCTCTTGCTGAGAAAAAACTTTATAGTTTAAGTAAGTCCAATTTGTTTATTCTTGTTATTAACTCTTGGGCTATGGGAGTCTTATTATGGAATTTGGAGCCCGACCCCACAGTATGAAGATCATAACCAACTTTTTTTCTATCAGATGCAGTGTCTCTGATTTTATATCTAGCTTCTTGATCCATTTTGAGTTAACTTTTGTGCAGGGCGAGAGAAAGAAATTCAGTTTCATTTATTTGCATATGGATTTCCAATTTTCCCAGCACCATTTGTTGAAGATGCTATTCTTTCTCCATTGCATGCTTTTAGCCCCTTTATCAAATATAAGAAAGTTGTAATTTTGTGGATTGGTTTCTGTGTCCTCTATTCTGTACCATTGGTCCACCTGCCTGTTTTGGTACCAGTACCACACTCTGTTTGGTACTATTGCTTTGTAGTACAGTTTGAACTCTGATATCGCTATAACTCCAGATTCACACTTACTGCTTAGAGTTGCTTTCGCTATTCTGGGTCTTTTGTTTTTCCATAAGTATTTCATGATTGCTTTATCTTTTTCTACAAGAAATGCTGTTGGGATTTTGATTGGCATCACTTTAAACCTGTAGAGAACTTTGGGTAATATCGCCATTTTGATAATGTTATTTCTGCCTATCCATGTACAGGGTTCATTTTTCCATCTTCTAAGATCTTCTTTTATCCCTCTCTTTAGAGTTTTGTAGTTTTCATTAAATAAATCTTTCACCTCTTTCCTTAGGTTGATTCCCAAGTATCTTATTTTATTTGAGGATATTGTGAATGGAGTGGTTTTCCTCATTTCCATTTCAGAAGTTTTGTTGCTGATATACAAAAATGCCTTTGATTTATGTGTGTTGATTTTATATCCTGCTACTTTGATGAATTCATTTATTAACTCAAGCCGTTTCTTTGTAGACCCTTTTGTGTCTGTTAAATATATTATCATGTCATCTGCAAATAGCGATAATTTAAATTCTTCCTTTCCTATTTTTATGCCTTTAATTTCTTTTGTTTGTCTAATTGCTCTGGCTAGTATTTCTAGAACTTAATTGAATAGAAGTGGTGATAGAGGGCATCCCTGTCTTGTTCCAGATTTTAGAGGGAATTTCTTCAGCTTTTCTCTATTTAGGATGATGCTAGCCTGATTTTTAGCATATATAGCTTTTACCATGTTGAGGTAAGTTCCTTTTATCCCTAGTTTTTATAGTGTTTTGAACATAAAGGGATGCTGTAGTTTGTCAAATGCTTTTTCTGCATCAATGGAGATGATCATATGGTTCTTGTCTTTAAGTCTATTGATGTGGTGGATTACATTTATTGATTTCCATATATTGAACCAGCCTTGCATCGCAGGGATGAATCCTACTTGATAATGAAGCACAATTTTTTGATATGCTTTTGTATTCGATTCGCCAGGATTTTATTGAGAATTTTTGCATCCAAGTTCATTAGAGATATTGTTCTGTAGTTTTCTTTCTTTAAAGTGTCTTTGTCTGGTTTCGGGATCAGGGTGATGTTGGCCTCATAGATGAATTTGGAAGAGCTCCTTCTTTTTGTTTTTCTTGAAATAGCTTGAATAATATTGGTATTAATTCTTCTTTGAAGGTTTTGTAGAACTCCGCTGTATACCCATCGAGTCCAGGGTTTTTTTTGGTTGGCAGTCCTTTGATGGTTCTTCTATTTCTTCCTTTGTTATTGGTCTGTTTAAATTGTGTGTGTATTCCTGACTCAATCTGGGCAGATCTTATGACTTAAGAAATTTATCAATACCTTCACTATCTTCTATTTTATTGGAATATAGTGTTTCAAAATACTTTCTAACTATCTTCTTTATTTCTGTAGTGTCTGTTGTGATATTGCCTTTTTCATCCCGTATTTTAGTAATTTGAGTTCTCTCTCTTCTTCTGTTCATTAGTATGGCTAAGGGCCTGTCGATCTTATTTATTTTTTCAAAGAACCAACTTTTAGTTTTATCAATTTTTTCAATGTTTTTCTTTGTTTCAATTTTGTTGATTTCTTCTCTAAATTTGATTATTTCTTGTCTTCTACTACATTTGCTGTTGATTTGCTCTTCCTTTTCTAGGTTTTTGAGGTGTAGCATGAGTTCATTTATTTGCTGGTTTTTCTTTTTTTGAGGAAAGAACTCCAAGAAATGAATTTCCCTCTTAAAACTGCTTTCACTGTGTCCCATAGATTCCGGTACATTGTGTCTGTATTGTCATTTGTCTCTAAGAATTTTTTTATCTCCTCCTTTATGTCTTCTGTTACCCATTGATCATTCAGTAGCATGTTGTTCATTTTCCATGTGATGCAGAATTTTTCCTTCCTTCTTTTATCAATGATTTCCCGTTTCATTCCATTATGATCAGATATGGTGCATGGTACTATTTCCATGCCTTTATATTTACTAAGAATTGCCCTATGGCATAATATATGGTCTGTCTTTGAGTAGGATCAATGTGCTGCTACTAAGAAGAACGTGTATCCACTTGATGATGGTTGATATATTCTATATATGTCTGTTAAGTCTAGGTTATCGATTGTGCTGTTGAGTTCTATAGTTTCTTTTTTCAGTTTCTGTCTAGAGGATCTGTCCAATGCCGAGAGTGGTGTGTTGAATTCACCCATAATTATTGTGTTGTAGTCTATGTGACTCTTGAACTTGAGGAGAGTTTGTTTTATGAACGTTGCAATTCCATTGCTTGGTGCATACAAATTGATAATTGTTAGTCTTGTTGGTGGATGGTTCCTTCTAAAAGAATATAGTGTTCTTCTTTATCCCTTTGATTTACTTAGGTTTGAAGTTGATTTTATTACATATGAGTATGGCCACTCCTTCTTGCTTCCGAGGGCCATGTGAGTGGTATTATTTTTCCCAACCTTTTACCTTCAGCCTGTGTATGTCTTTTCCTATCATATGGGTCTCCTGAAGACAACATATTGTTGGATTTGTTTTTTTTTTTTTTTTTTTTTTTTTTTTATCCACGTTACTAGCCCATGTCTCTTGATTGGTGAGTTTTGGCCATTAACATTTAAGGTTACAATTGAAATATGATTTGTACTTCCAGTCATGTTTATTTATTTATTATATTTTAGTTTTGCTAGTTTTTACTTTTTTGGTTATTTTCCTCCCCCTTTACTGAAATACCTCCTGCTGTTAGATTTGGGCACTCTTTTTCAATTCTTCTTCTGGTAGTATTTTGCTCAAAATGCTTTGCAGTGCTGGTTTTCTGGCTGCAAATTCTTTTAGCTTTTGTTTATCATGAAAGACTTTAATTTCATTTTCAAATCTGAAGCTTAATTTTGCTGGATACAGTATTCTTGGTTGGAATCCATTATTTTTCAGCATTTGAAATACATTGTTCTAGGATCTTCTCGCTTTCAAAGTCTGTGATGAAAAATCAGTCGCTAACCTAATTGGTTTACCCCTGAATGTAATCTGCCTCCTTTCTCTTATAGCGTTTAATATTGTCTCCTTCTTCTGTATGTTGGCTATCTTCATAATTATATGTCTTGGATTTGGTCAATTATGTTTTTGAATGTTTGGGGTCCTGTAGACTTCCAGGATTTGGCAATCCAATCCATCTTTCATCTCTGGGATGTTTTCTAGAATTATTTCATTTAATATGTTGTCCATTCCTTTGGTTTGAATCTCTATGCCTTCTTCTATCCCGATGACTCTCAAGTTTTTTTTTTTATGACATCCCATATCTCTTGAATAGATTTAAGCATCTTTTCTGTGTTGACTATATTCTTTTCAAGTTGATAAACTTTGTCTTCATTATCTGATTTTCTGACTTCTACTTGATATACTCTATTTGTAATATTCTTGTTTGAGTTTTTAATTTGGTTTATAGTTTCCTGCATTTCTAGAATTACTGTTTGAATTTTTTTAAGATCTCTATTTTTTGGTAAAGCTCATTTTTTGCTATTTGAATTTGTTTGTTTAATTCATTTTCAAAATATACTTTTATTCCTTGGACTTGCTGCCTCATGTCTTCTCTAATATTTCTTTCCATCTGAGTTAAGTATGCCTTGATTTCTTTCCCTATCCCTGTTTCTGTTGCTTCTAGGTCCTCCTGTAGAATTAAGTTGTCCTGCATTGTTTGTACTCCTTTTATTCCCTTGTTTTTTTATGATGTTCACGTTACTTTCCAGCTCTATTTGATTACTGTGTTTCTTCTTTATTCTAGAGATTTGTTTTGGTGTTGTATGTCTCTGTTGTCTCTCCTTTGTGTTGGTAGACTATGCCTGCTAAAGTGGATTCCGCTTGGAAGAAATTCCGAAGGCCGAGCTCCAGTGACGTCACCTCTCTGTTTTGGCAGGCCCAAGGCTCCTTGCTGAGGTGTCCGAATAGGTGGGTGGGACTGGACTGTCACTTGTTGGTTTCATCTCCGGGTCACTGGTGGGCAGGCGGTCTCCAGCTGCCCAGTCACGTGGGCAGCACGTGGGCTTTCACTGGCGGGCGGGCGATCTCTAGCCACCCAGTGGTGCGGTCGGTCGCCGGCGGCAGGGCGTTCTCCAGCCGCTTAGTCATGCGGGCAGCGGGTGGACTGTCGCCTGCGGGCCTGCAGTCTCCAGCTGCCCAGTCACAAGGGCCTGGCCTCTAGTCCCCTGGTTTCTCCTGATAGTCCTGGTTTTTCCTGCAAGACCAGATTTCCCCTGAGTGATGGCTCTCGGCAGTTCAAACTGTTCTCTGGGCCTGCCGTTTGTTGGGTGTGGAGGGTGTCTATTGGGAACCCAGACACTCTATTGTTTTGATTTTTTCCACTTGCCCCTCGCCCAGCACTGGTTAGACAAGTTTTATTTTCACAGCTGATGAGAGGGGGAGTTGAAGGTCAGTTGCCTCTTGTTTTCCCCCATCTTTATGCAGGCTCGCTATGATAATCTCTCACCCGGAAATCATAGGAGAGATTTTATGCGAATTCCCCGATATATGGGAGATGAGCTGAATAACACACACCTGTTTTATTGTTGTAATCTGTAGGAGAGTGGCTGTGGTTACTTCAGCTCTCCAAGATGATGGCCATTGGTTTCCTTGGAAGAGTTTCCATTGTGGGAGATAGAACTGTACCGCTTCCTTCCCTGTCTGAAATCCTGAACTCAGCTCAGGGCTCAGTGGGGGCTCTACCGGCAGGATTTCACAGAATCCGCATCAACGTTTCTCCCTGCTTATTTGTCCCATCTCAGTGGTGCCGCGACCGTCTTTAGCCACTGGGTGGGCCGCGCGGATCAGTCAAATGGGATCTCGGGTCGCACATTTGGCTCGTGTTTGAGACTCAATTACCCGACCATGGTGCTAGAAATCCTTCTTCTAGGTTTTGGTGCACCCCCATTTTGCTGTAATTTCCTAACAAGATAGTTTTTTTGTCACTCTAACTCGTTATTCACCTGTGCAGTGGTGCAGTACACTTGGTGTGATGCACTCTATTCGTGGCCATCTTGCAATTACGAAATATTGTGATTTTTATGCACCATTTACTGAAGTCAGTTTTCAGTTTTAGAAAACAAATATGAATTTCAGGTGTATGAATATTTCTGGGAATAATCTTGTGAAAAGTTGATTATAAATCCACATACATGAATATGAATGATTTTAGGGAGTGTATAATAAGACACATATATTTCATATTTTGAAAAATCTGGAGAGTGTATATATATATATATATATATATATATATATATATATATATACACACACACACAAACACACACACACAGAGAGACATTAAAAAGAAGCAGTATATATGCCAATAGAAATTCATCATGAAATATATATCTTCCACATATCCAAAAATGCACATTTTACTAAAAATGGATTTATGTATAATGTTGTTCAACTTGGAAGCTCACCCTTAGGTTGAATTTTCAGTTCCAACAGCGTTTAGGAGGAGTGATCTCTTCTCACAATTTGTATGTGCCAAGTCACCCACCTCAGAAGAAGGTACGTGTGATACCAGGTAGGATTCTATATGTGCATATAATAATACATGAGCTGAAAAAGGCTAAAGAGAGACAGGAATTGACATATTTCTTAACTTTAAAAACACATGGTGAACTATTTCGATAAACATTGACTTATTTATAACTCCTACCCTATATAATGAAAAAGGGAAGTCCAAATATACACCATGCCTCATCTGAACTGCTTGTATTTCTATTCAGTTTGAGTTACTATTCTCAATCATATTAGGATTAGTAGTCAGAGTCTAGTAGGGTATGGGTTAGTGTCAGAGATTCATTATTCCGAATGGAAAATAGGAAAATAAACCCAATGTGTTTTCAAATATGTGCTACACAAAAATCTTCCCACTCTCATCCAGAACAATTCCTTGATATTACCCTCGCCTGAAGTAATGCACAATTAGAGGAGAAGAGTTAGAAAATCTGGGAATACATATCTAGAACGGAATATGCTCAGGAGTTCACAACCTTGGAGGTGGTAGAGGAGTTTCCAAAAGTAAGGGACAGGGTAAACACTCCACAAACATGAAGCTCTGCAGGCCTAAAGACATCTTGAGAAACTGCCTCTGAGTTTGGGCACTTGAAATATATGTTGTTGTCAGGAGCTTTAGCTTCCTATGTAGTGAGAGCACCAAAATTGGGTCTGCATCTATGTGACCTGGAGGACATGGTATCTTATTTTTCAATGAACATGAGGCAGCAGTGCTGAATTCTCACTTTGTAGGTAAACTGTGGCAACTGCGGTCTAAGTGTCTCTCCGTGTAGACTGTGAAGCCATTTGATCATCCTCTAGTTTTCCTGGTGTGTCTTGCTGCTTCACTGGGAGTTGGGTATTTGCTTCATGAAATACAAGGAGTTCAACTGGGACATAATGCTGGAGGGAGTTCTGTCACATGCGGTGGGTCAGGGTCTGTAGGAGAATGCACCAATCAGGCTTCTATCCCACATAGCTT